>NW_024712359.1:0-8600 GCF_018991925.1 Homarus americanus
TTCGTCGGATAGGATTATTTCAATGATAAAGTGTCGAATGTAAGATTAATGTATTGAAATCCTATAATTTACAGTAGTTTGTAAGTGTCTGTCTACTTATTGATAGTTTAATAATTAACTACAAAACATATTCATTTGTCTTGTAAATGAGAGGCAAGTGATCTACTTACTGTTAAGTATTCATTGACCCAAGGGGGCTAATAGATAATTTCTAAGTTTCCCATGTCTAATGTAGATGAAATCGAACGCCTAGCGCAACTATTTGCTGATAACCAACTCATCAATGATCAAGCCCAGACTGACATAGATTTTGAGTATGGAACACAGTTAAATGAGTCGGTAGGAAGTAGTGAGAAAGTTATAGACGAATCATTTGACGACTTAAACCTTCGTACCCTACGGTCTGGTAATCACTATAGTACCTCACCTAAGTATACTAAAGCAGTTACCCCTGTTACAGGTGATAGTGTGTCTGTTGCTAAATCGGTAACAACCTTATTAACCCAGCCTTCTGTTAAGAGTAAGAATACTAACTTGCTTAATACTAACACTACAATGGCGTCTTCTAACCCTCACACCAGTACTACTACCACACCTAAAGCTGATAATATTATTAATATCATGCAGCGCGGCGACTATGTTCGAAATTTCACGGGACAAGACGATTATAGGGTCGCACATTTTATTCGTGCATGTGAAGATAGCATGCGCAATAGTCACATAACGACTGACGAAGATAAGAAAGCATATGTACGTTCCCATATAACGCAGGGTTCCTATGCAGGCAGTCGTTTAAATGCGTTTGGTTTACAAAGCCCTGACTATGAAAAGTTCAAGCGAACGCTAATTGGGATTTTTGGGGGTAGGTCACAGCTGGGCCAACTGCAATGGATCTTCAGATGGTTGGATCGCTGTATTCCAGGTATACGAAACGAAACACCCGTTGACGCTGTTGACATCGCGGGCGAGGTTCGCCAGGACATGCAAGCGACCTTCCGGTCATCAGGCTGGTACAACTCACAGGGTGATATGCCGCCGGCAAATGTGGAAACATTGATAGAACTAATAAGTTTTCTTCTTTCCGTCCGTGTTCCCTTATATAGCCGGGCACAGGAAGTACAGTATGAACCACCCTTAAATATGGTGGAATACGCAAACAAGCTCTGTCCCCAGGCTACGGGCCCCTTACTGGCGCAACCCTCAGTGACGTCACCACAACCCCAGCAGTCTCAGATGCCTCAGATGCTTCACTCCCAGACTCCTTACGCGACACACTTAGCTCCGATCGCTCCTCCCCGCCTAACATATAAACAGAAAACATCGTTACGATGCGCACATTGTAATAAACGTGGCCACATAATGGAAGATTGTTTTCAGCTCCGAGGTAATAGTGCAAATAAAGCCACACCCGGTGCAAAGCCATTCTCAAGGTCAAACAGAGAGGTAGCAAAAGCAGCACCTCCTCCTCCTACCCAGACAGTGCGCAAATGGTGCGCTCTTCACAAATCGACATCTCATAGTTCACATGAGTGCGATATACTAATAAAAGCTAGGGGAGTGGACCTAAGTGAAACGGAGGTGTCGTATAGGCGCAAGCAGAAACGTCCCCAGGACAAGTCATCTGGGGAAGACCAGCGCACACTACAGCAAGGAGAGGGATAGATAGGGTAATTCCCGCCCCTCCTCACAACACTTCTATAGCGGCGCTTAGAAAAGTGGAAGTGTTGTCAGTACCGGTGAGAGTGGATAATACCAGATTGGCTCTTGATATAGACACAGGTGCTTGCGCTAATGTATTGGCCTTGACATCATATCACGAGTTACAACGTAAATTCCCTCACCGCAAATTCAAATGGAGGCCTAGTAACGCTGAGCTCGAAGGAGTTTCAGGTACTCAGCTGAGCATCAAAGGAATGGTGACGTTACCACTCAGATTCTCAAGACGTGGTACGCCCTTCTACGCAGACTTTTATATAGTTCAGCAGTTCAATTTGCCAGCTGACGGGTTACTTGGTCTACCAACTCTTCGAAAGAACATGATAGAAGTTCATCCACGTAATAATAGTGTTACGTTTAAAGGTGTTTCCTACACAGCAATGAGTCATTCTGAACCTATGCTCACCGCTAGGACGAAAGTGTTGTCTACCAATCCTATTAAGAGGAAGGCGGATCATGCGTCAGAGATACCTCTCGACCTCAACCACACACCTTCCCAGCGTGATTACAGCAGCAAGAGTTGGAAGATAGTACCTGCAATGTTGAAGAGTACTCTCCATTACCAGAATGAGGAATTCACCAACGCAACAATCCTGTGAGCTGAAGTGAACATTAGTTTCTGCAAATGATTCGTTCACTGCCCAGGGTGTGACAGGACGTGACTGCAGTTGTTGTGACTGCTCATCAATCAACATCCTGTCAACAAAATTCTTTCGTATGGCGTGAACAACCCCCAGTTACCGGCACCCAGCACCCACCCTAGTGATGATGACACATCCGGTCTGAGAGATGGTCTCAGCATTCTGAGGTATGGTGTTGTGGATGACGTTGTGTAACAATTAGCGGCGGTTTGCTGTACTCAGGATTTTTGTGAGCATTGACCCAATCACCGGACCTTGGAATCAGCTGTGTCTACTGTGGGACACACACACACAAGTCTACGGGATTGCGGGAGCAATTTCACATTATCAAGAAATTAAAGAAAGGATGTTATGTGTGTGATTTTCTAGATATCACAGCAATGTCGAAGTGCAACCAAATAAATTCCTAATTCGAGGTATTGTTGCGAATTGCCAACAGACTCGACTGGCCAGGATAGATCAAATAGCACCACATGTCAAGGTGATCGATCATCCTCAGGGCAAGACACGCCTGTTAGAGCTACTTGCCGACTACAGTAATAGTAGCCTTGCCAGGGGAAACGCTAGGTCAGACAGATTTAACATCCCATCATATAGCGTTAAAGGAAGGAACCAACCCTATTTACGTACCAGCTTATAGACTACCTCATAGCCAGCGCGCTGTAGTGCAAGATATGGTACAGGGTATGTTAGATGAGAATGTCATTAGACACTCAAAATCCCCCTTTAATAGCCCATTATTCCTCGTCCCGAAAAAGGATGGTGGATGGCGCCCTGTCATAGATTTCAGGCGCGTAAATAATCAAACAATCCCTGATAGGTACCCAATGCCTATCTTGAGTAACATATTGCAATCCTTAGGCAAGGATAATGCGGTATTTAGCAACTTAGATTTGCTTAGTGGGTATTGGCAAATACCACTCGATGAAAAATCACGAGAAATCACGGCATTTAGCACGCCTCTAGGCCACTTTGAGTTTCTACGAATGCCATTTGGTCTCAGAAATGCCCCACTAACATTTCAAGAATGATAAACACCCTGTTTGCCGGACTAATTGGTAACACAGTCTGCGCTTATTTGGATGATCTAATAGTAGTCAGTAAGGACGTCGATTCCCATCTGATAAAACTGCGTGAAGTTTTGGCCAAACTTTCCACAGCAGGACTCAAAATAAAACTCTCAAAGTGCGAGTTTTGAAAATCCAGAATCCATTTCCTTGGTCATGTAGTCGACGGTGAGGGCATACACACAGTTAATGATAAAGTCAAAGCTGTATCTCAGTTCCCGCGTCCTACCTCAAATGATCATGTGCGTAGCCTTCTCGGATTATCTGGTTATAATCGTTCCTTTATCAAGGACTATACAACATTAGCATCGCCCCGAACGAGGTTGCTCAAAAAAAAAGATGCAGTGTTTATATAGGATGCTGAACACGAGGAAAATATTACGGCATTGAAGACAGCGCTAACCAATGCCCCGGTTCTAGCATTCCCAGACTACACTCAACCTTTCACTCTCTGTACTGACGCTCCCGGAATTGGAGTCGGAGCAGTGCTCATGCAAGAGGACACGCTTGGGAAGTTTAGAGTGATAGCATTTGCAAGTCGCAAACTAATCGATGCTGAAACACGTTATTCGGCGACGCATTTAGAAACGTTAGCCGTTGTGTGGGCACTTAAGAAGTTCAAAGACATTATCTTTGGCTACAAGATAACTGTTTTTACTGATCATGCGGCAGTCACCAAACTGTTCCATGGCAGAAACTTATCAGGCAGATTAGCACGCTGGTATCTGACAATTCAAGAGTTTGACCCCGAATTTAGGTATTTACCTGGGAGGGCGAATGTTGTCGCCGACGCTCTGTCAAGAAATATAGCACCAGTAATGCCTGTATCAGCATTCACTCTTTCGCAACTGGAAGATGAGCAACGACGCGACCCATATTGGTCAGCTGTTATTTTTGCTCTCGAATCGGGCGAGGATGTTAAACTCCCCAAGTTATTTCTTCCCTTAAGTCAGTTTGAATTACGACATAACATACTCAATAGGACGAAAAAATCTCCTGAGGGTAATGTGTCTCAAATAGTCGTACCTGACACGTTGCGCAAAGCAGTAATGACATTGTTCCACGATGTCCCACAAGCAGGTCACCAAGGTCGTGATAAATGCTTAGCGGATTTACGAAAGAAGTATTTCTGGAACACTATGAAGAAAGACATAGAATTTTGTCATTGTTTATAAAGGTCTTTGGGATACTGCAGGTTACGTATCCTGAATAGTGATGTGGTGCAACTTTCCAGGTCAAGTCTTGAGTATTGTGCCAGATCATTTTTCCAGGATTTATGAATGTGATCATAAAAACAATAAAAGCAGTATGCATTGATGAATCTCATATGTCCATATACTACGCCTAAAGTTCTACTCTCTGATAATGGAACAGAGTTCAAGAATGAGCTAATAGAGCATATATGTTTACAATATGGAATTAAACAAACTTTGTGACAGCTTATCATCCACAGGCTAATGGCCTTGTTGAAAGAACCAATCGTAAAATCCTAGAAATACTGCGTCCAATTGTTAGTGGTTTTCAAGACGCATGGGAGGATTGGTTACCGCAGGTTGCAGCGTCGATTAATGGGTCAGTTAATAGCTCTACGGGCAAAACACCCTACTATATTGTCTATGGCACAGATAAACGTCTGCCTTACGACATCCTTACAGAGGCGCCATACCCGGTATATAATACGGATGATTTTGCGGCAAAACAAATTCATGTCTTTACAGAAATTCATAACCAAGTACGATCACAGCTAGCGGCGTCACGCGCCGAAATGATCATCAAACGGCATAAACATGCTAAACCTATCGCACTGAACGTTGGGGACGCTGTTATGTTACAGGTACCTGAAAGGAACTCCAAAATTTCGGCGAAATTTTCTGGTACATTCCGCATAATCTCAAAAGAAGCAGGCAACAAATTCAAAATATGGAAGCCTAATGCACAGATCGCAGATGTCGTGCACGCGGATCGTCTGAAGAAGACCCAGATAAATGTCTTACCTCAAGTTGATGATAATGTGATTGATACATCCTTACAGACTGTTCAGAAGCAAAATGTCCCAAATGACTATTGTATGAAACTACGTTCTGCGAGTAGAAGTTAACTCGTACTTTCGCGTCAGATGGAAAACGCCGACGGCCAACTACAATCAGCATTGGACATTCTTCATGGTCTCAGCACAGCTTCGATGAATTCGACAATAGTTTCATGAACGTTGTCGTTCAAGCTGTATCTCAACAGAATCGTGTTATTTCTCAAACCTTTCACGCGATTACTGCTCTAGAATCAAAGGTTAATGCAATCATAATGGAGTCTAACCAAGTTTCGAGGATTGTTACTCGGTTACAGAAAGCAATTCCGACGTTAGAATGGCTCCTTTACTTCACAGAATATTTGCATGCTGCTGAAATTTCAGTTCATAAAATTGTAACCTCTAAAAATGAACTAATAGACAGCATTGTAGATGCCGGGATAGGACGTGTGGACGCGAAGCTTGTGCCTGTGCAGACGCTTCTTGAAGCCATAAAAATAGCCAAGTTGCAGTATCATTTAACTCCGATTTTCAATGACAATGAGGTTCAATATCATTACCCACTGTTGGAGTCAACCCTCACGCACAATGCAATTCTGATCCACATTCCTATGCGAGGGCAACATGAGTTTAATGCATGGCATTTAGAACCCTTCCCCTGGTTTGTGAACGACACACTGTATACCCTAGATAGGCCTAAAGAACTTTTCTTAGTAGATGAAGAATATTCATTGTTATCAATAGAGGATTCTGAGGTACTGTCACGGTGTGAGTCGTCTTATCTACACCTACACGTATGTCCAGCCTACATTGTTTGCATTTATTCCTGCTGCAGATGGAATATGTGAATTGGCAGTCATACAACCAAATGTATGCACAGCGTTAGCGCAATGCAGTTATAGGCCAGTTAGTCTAAAGACTGTGTTCCACGCTCACCTTCACAATGTGCAGTATTTGTTCTTTCCAAATCTCACTACTGTAATTTTAAAATGCCAAAATGGTGTTAAGCAGCTAGTTGTGAAAGGGCATTACAAGGCTCCTGATTACTGTGAAATCACTTGTAGTACATTACGGACCTTGCCTACTCATCAGCATTTTGCGTTAAATCGAAAACTCAAGTCTGCTTTAATTCCACTTCCTGTAATGAATTTCACTATCAAGGATATTCAAATAGTATCAGAGAAATTAAAAGTGTTAGCTTTCTTGAACGAGACACATTTTGCTGATTTGAATAATAACTTGCCATTTTACCTGTCACGGGAATTTGCGCTACCAAGTCTTACGATTCCCTCTATTCTGTTAATTCTGGCAATAATGTTCCTGTTCTGTTATTACCGGGCAGTAGCGTCCAAATTCAACATTGTTCATAATATACTAACCCGTACGACACAAAAGTCTAGGTCCCCTGTAGTAGAGAATACCCCTACAGTAATTTCCCCAGCTTAGTGTCTACATATCTGTTTATAACATGGTTAGGGTTGTCTAGGATGTACTGTACTCTGTGAGTTATTTAGGCCTCACGGAGCTCGGCTGGTAGGTGACCGAGCGATGTAATAGGCCCCTGTCTCATCAACAGAACGTATTATATAAATGGGTCAATACATCTGATATTATATTCAGATTCACCACCCTGTAACTTTCCACTGTCTATGAGTAAGACATGAGATTGACACGTGAGCGGGCAACTTACCCAAGAGGGCGAGACCCATAGCTCAGCATTTCTGTAAGCACGCACTGCGATGCCCCTAAGCTTCAATAGCTCACCTCAAGTCATATCGTAAGGACGTGACCTAACGTTTATCATACATAAACGCCGTCCCTTTTTCATTCACTCCTAGACAGTGAGACTTACGGTTGATATACACTCAGGAATTATATCTACAACCTTTTATAATAAAACAAAGGAACTACCGTTTGGGTTTCGTTACTTAAAACCCAAATATAAATATGTGTGAACGGACTGGTTAATTGGACAAGCAGCCGATTCATCAGAGGTGTACCTGGGAGTGTCGGAGGTGTACCTGGGAGTGTCAGAGGTGTGCCTGGGAGTGTCAGAAGTGCACTTGGGAGTGTCAGAGGTGTGCCTGGGAGTGTCAGAGGTGCACTTGGGAGTGTCACAGGTGCACCTGGGAGTGTCTGAGGTGTTACTGGGAGTGTCTGAGCTTTACCTGGAAGTGTATGAGTTGTACCTGACAGTGTCTGAGGTGTACCTGGCAGTGTCACCGGTGTACCTGGGAGTGTCAGCGGTGTACCTGGGAGTATCATTGGTGTACCTGGAAGTGTCAGGGGTGTACCTGGAAGTGTCAGAGGTGTACCTGAGTGTATCATTGGTGTACCTGGGAGTGTCAGAGGTGTACCAGGGAGTGTCAGAGGTGTACCTGGGAGTGTCATTGGTGTACTTGGGAGTGTCAAGGGTGTACCTGGAAGTGTCAGGGGTGTACCTGGAAGTACCAGAGGTGTACCTGGGAGTGTCAGAGGTGTACCTGGGAGTGTCAGAGGTGTTCCTGGTCAGAGGTGTTGCCTGGGGAGTGTCAGAGGTGTGCCTGGGGAGTGTCAGGGGTGTGCCTGGAAGTGTCAGAGGTGTACCTGGGAGTGTCATTGGTGTACCTGGGAGTGTCAGAGGTGTGCAGGGTGTCAGTGGTGTGCCTGAGGAATTGTCGTTGGTGTACCTGGGAGTGTCAGAGGTGTACCTGGAAGTGTCAGGGGTGTACCTGGAAGTGTCAGGGGTGTACCTGGAAGTGTCAGATTTGAACCTGGGAGTGCCTGAGGTGTACCTGGGAGTGTCTGAGGTGTACCTGGGAGTGTCTGAGCTCTACCTGGGAGTGTTTGAGGTGTACCTGGTAGTGTCTGAGGTGTACCTGGCAGTGTCTGAGGTGTACCTGGGAGTGTCAGCGGTGTAACTGGGAGTGTCAGAGGTGTACCTGGGAGTGTCAGAGGTGTTCCTGGGAGTGTCGGAGGAGTACCTGGGAGCGTCAAAGGAGTACCTGGGAGTGTCAGAGGTTTACTTGGGAGTGTCAGAGGTGTACCTGGGAGTGTCTGAGGTGTTCCTGGGAGTGTCTGAGGTGTACCTGGAAGTGCCTGAGGTGTACATGGAATGTCAGAGGTGTATCTTGCAGTGTCAGCGGTGTACCTGGGAGTGTCAGCGGTGTA
>NW_024712360.1:0-2500 GCF_018991925.1 Homarus americanus
AGTGCCTGTCGTTTATATCTGGTCTTTTAAAGTGGATATTGAGAGGCACTTAATGTTTAGTGAGTGTTTAGATAAGTGGCATTTAAGTGCTTGTGAAGAACTGGTTCATCCATCCTGTGTTCTCCAACATCCTGCCATCCACCCTGCCACCCATGCCATCCACCACGCCACCCTACTACCACCCACCCTGCCACCCACCCAGCCACCCATCCTGCCACCCACCCACCCACCCACCCAGCCACCACCTGCCACCCAACCTTGCCACCCACCCTGCCCACCCATCCTACCACCCATCCTACCACCCACCCAGCCCCAGCCACCCACCCTGCCACCCAATCACAGGTGGTGGCAAACAAGCAAATGCAGTTCGTGCCAGGGTCAAGATAATCTAGGTAGGGAAGGAGGTGGAGGTGGGGAGAAGGTGGAGGGGGAGGTGGGAGGGGTGGGGGGGAAGGGTGGGGTTGGGTTGACTTCCTCACTATGGCTCGTTTGCAGGAAGTAGTGGCACTGTGCCAAGCTGGGGGGAGGTGGTGGTGGTAAGGAAGAGCGAGGGGAGTTAAAGAGGAAGAACACCCCAAAAAACACAAAAGATAAAATTGGCAACACTGACCTGTCACAAAGGCTGGCGCGATAGCTGGCAACGCTGTTAGCTCGATAGTAGACAAACCGGGTGTCTTTAACGGCCATCTTGCTTAAACCACACACAAACCACCTCGTTAAACCACACACCACCTTGTTAAACCCGACTTTTCCGTGTCATGTGGTTCGTTAAAACACTCGTAGGGATTCAATTTTCTCTTTATAAACCAGACTTTTCAGTGTCATGGAGTTGTTAAACCAGATATCACCTCGTTAAACCAGACTTTTCACTGTCATGGCGTTGTTAAACCAGATTCCACCTCGTTAAACCAGATATCACCTCGTTAAACCAGACTTTTCACTGTCATGGCGTTGTTAAACCAGATTCCACCTCGTTAAACCAGATATCAACTCGTTAAACCAGACTTTTCAATGCCTTGGAGTCATTAAACCACTTGCATATTGTTAAACCATATCTATCAACGAATCTACCTTCTTAAAACAGCCTCTAATGCCCATACAATGTAGTTAAACCAAGGACAAGTCGTTAAACAAAACTTATCAATGTTAAACGGTCGTTAAACCAGTTAAACCACTCACAGATCACATTCTTTGGTAAAAATCACATGTTAAACCAGTATAGAGGACGTCACAGCCTCGATAAACCAAAGTTCATCAGCACTTCAGGAGGTTTAATCCACATATTTTGACGTCCATACCTGTTAAACCAAAAACATTCAGATATAAACTTGTTAAATCAAATTTTCTGTTGTTTTATGTCTATTAAACCAAATATTTCAGACAGACAGACTTGTTAAACCAATTTCCTTGCGGGTTTATGTCTGTTAAACCAATTTTCTTGTTGATTTACGTCTGTTAAACCAAATATTGCACAGATAACGACGTGTTAAACCAATTTCCTTGCGGGTTTATGCATGTTAAACCAATTTTCCCGTAGTTTTATAATTTGTTAAAACCAAAAATTTCACACATCGACTTGTTAAATCAATTTGAAGTTCATTAACCTAACCTAAATCTAAACCTACCACCATTATCACTCACTACCACTATTAGCATCTACCTACCACCACCACCACCACTACCACCACCACTACCACCACCACCACTACCACCACTACCACAACCACAACCACCACTACCACCACAATCCTTTAATATTACCACTACCACAACTACCACAACTACCATTCAGCAACAAGTACAAGGGTCAACACTTCCACTCTTCTGCAGCGACCCCCCCCACCCCCCCACCACAAGCAGTAATACCAACTTCCCTCCAGAAAACACAATTTGGCAGCACTGATTGACCTCTCACTTCAAGCACGACCTTCAAATGACCTCCAAGGGGGAGGGGGGATTTGACCTCAACCCCTCCCCTTAACCTCCTCCCCCTTGCCCTAACCCCTTTACTCTGGTCTGGCCCCTGCGACCGACTCCCTAAAACAACTTGACCCAGTTAATTGGATTATTTTTGTTTTTTATGCTTGTGTGTCTGTCTGTCACTGTCTGTCTATCTGTCTGTGTCTGTCTGTCTGTCTAACTATCGCCCCACAACACAGAGCAACATACATACATAAATAAACAGACAGACAGACAGACAGACAGACAGACAGACAGACAGACAGACAGACAGAGAGACAGAGACAGACAGACAGACAGAGACAGAGAGACAGAGAGAGACACAGACAGACAGGGCAGACAGACAGACAGACAGACAGAGACAGAGAGAGACAGACAGACAGACAGACAGAGACCAGACAGACAGACAGACAGACAGACAGCAAAGACAGACAGACAGACAGACAGAGAGAGACAGACAGACAGACGAACGAACCAGACAGACAGACAGACAGACAGACAGACATACACAGACAGACAGACAGACAGACAGACAGACAGA
>NW_024712360.1:7500-15000 GCF_018991925.1 Homarus americanus
AAAATTCCATCTTTTTATTTATTTTTCAGTACTTTTCAAGTTTTTACAAATTTCCACCAATAAATTTTCACATTTTCAAAAATTTTCACAACAACACAGTGACGTCACAGAGGCCAAGGTGACATCACAAGGGGGCACTATGACGTCAAACAAGGTCAAATATCGGCCTCCAGACGCTAAAAAGAGAGAGAGAGAGAGAGGAGAGAGAGAGAGAGAGAGAGAGAGAGAGAGATAAACAGACAAACAGAGAGACAGGCAGACAGAGAGAGAAAGACTTAAAACAGTCAAAAGAGAGAGAGAGAGAATGTAGAGAGAGAGAATGTGAGAGAGTGAGAGAAAAAGAAAGATAGAAAGATAGTAAGAGAGAGAGAGACTGAACACTTACACTCCCTTCCTCCACCAACGCTTTGACTAGACTGGCGGCGAGGGGAGGGAGGGAGGGAGGACGGCTGCCACCCTCCCACCCTCCCTGAGTCACCCTTAGCGCTACCTCGACTCACGCTAACCCACCCTGACTCACCCTAACCCACCCCTTACTCACCCTAACCCACCCTGACTCACCCTAACCCACCTAACCCACCCTGACTCCACCCTAACCCAACCTGACTCACCCTAACCCAACCTGACTCACCCTAACCCACCCTGACTCACCCTAACCCTCCCCTGACTCACCCTAACCCAACCTGACTCACCCTAACCCTCCCTGACTCACCCTAACCTCCCTGACTCACCCTAACCCAACCTGACTCACGCTAACCCACCCTGACTCACCCTAACCCACCCTAACCCACCCTGACTCACCCTAACCCACCCTGACTCACCCTAACCCACCCTGACTCACCCTAACCCACCCTGACTCACCCTAACCCAACCTGACTCACTTTAACCCACCCTGACTCACTAACCCAACCTGACTCACCCTAACCCACCCTGACTCACCCTGACCCACCCTGACTCACCCTAACCCACCCTGACTCACCCTAACCCACCCTGACTCACCCTGACCCACCCCGACCTACCCTAACCCACCCTGACTCACCCTAACTCCACCCTGACCTACCCTGACCCAACCTGACCTCACCTGACCCACCCTGACTGACCCTAACCCAACCTGACTCCACCCTAACCCAACCTGACTCACCCTAACCCACCCTGACTCACGCTAACCCACCCTGACTCACCCTGACCCACCCTGACTCACCCTAACCCACCCTGGACTCACCCTGACCCAATCCTGACTCACCCTAACCCAACCTGACTCACGCTAACCCAACCTGACTCACGCTAACCCACCCTGACTCACCCTAACCCAACCTGACTCACGCTAACCCACCCTGACCCTAACCCACCCTGACTCACCCTAACCCACCCTGACTCACGCTAACCCAACCCTGACTCACCCTAACCCACCCTGACTCACCCTGACCTCACTAACCCACCCTGACTCACCCTAACCCACCCTGACTCACCCTAACCCAACCTGACTCACCCTAACCCACCCTGACTCACCCTAACCCACCCTGACTCACCCTAACCCACCCTGACTCACCCTAACCCACCCTGACTCACGCTAACCCACCCTGACTCACCCTAACCCCACCCTGACTCACGCTAACCCACCCTGACTCACCCTAACCCACCCTGACTCACGCTAACCCACCCTGACTCACTAACCCCACCCTGACTCACTAACCCACTAACCCACCAAAAATTCCATATCACACAAAAAATAAATAAATAAAAAAAATAAAAAATTCCACCAATTTTCCAAAGAATTAACAAAAAACTCGACAAATTTCCTAAAAAAATAAAAATCCCCAAAATTATAAAAAATAAAATAAAAATCCAAAAATACAAAAAAAATTACATAAAATTATCCAAAAAAATTATAAAAAATAAAAATTCCCCAAATCGGCCAAATTTCCAAAACACGAGAATTACGACACAAATGAAAGTAGACAGAACTAAGTATTTACCTTGGCTGCTGCTGAAGGCTGTGTAGCGCCCTGGAGCAGTGGTGAAATCTGTAATAAATAAGATAAATCGGTTAAATCCTTTCAAACTTATTCCTTCTTTGAAATCTGGAAAAAATCTGTTACTTTCACAATTATTTCTTCATTGAAATCTGGAAGAATTCTGTTACTTTCACAATTAATCCCTCAATGAAATCTGGCAAAATAAAAATAAAAACCTAACCTAACCAAACTTACCTTACCTAACCCTACCCTAACCTAACCAAAACCTAATCTAATCTAACCTAACCTAACCTAACCACAGACCCCAGACCAGCCACCAAAACAACACGTCAGCCACACCCAATTTTAATTCATTAGACGAGAGGCAAAAAATGTAACATGAAACAGAGGAACTTAACACGAACGATGGTTTAACCCTTTGAGGACGATGATTTAACCCTTGAGGACGATGATTTAACCCTTTGAGGACGATGATTTAACCCTTTGATTATGATTTAACCCTTTGAGGACGATGATTTAACCCTTTGATTATGATTTAACCCTTTGAGGACGATGATTTAACCCTTTGATTATGATTTAACCCTTTGAGGATCCTGATAACTTAACCTAACCCAACTCAACCCTACCCTACCCTAACCTAACCTAACCTAACCATATTCCATTAGGGTCTTCAATCATCAGGTGAAGCAACAAACTGGGGTGTCTAATCTTCAGCTGATCCTCATAGTCTTATCAGTTTAGACAGAAAATATACATTTTTCTCCCAACGACCACCTCTAATCATCGAACGAGGTGACGCACGTAATTTCCTACTTGAAGCGCTATGTAAACAGTTATCTCCGAAGCAAGGGGGGTTAATGGCAGGCTCGTAAATGTTCGTCAAGAAGTCGTAATTTTTTAGAGTCATTATAGATAGTTAATTGGGTCATTATGTCATTATACATCTGTGAATAAGTCTAGCATAAAAATATACATGAATTAGGTGATTCTTATTAATGGTGAAAATTATATATCCATAAATTCTCTCGTAAAAATAAACACAACTTCTAGACCCCAAGGTAACTCATCCCTAATTTCGATCTCGTAGAAATAAACACAACTTCTAGACCCCAAAGAAATTTAACCATCGCCGCGATTTTAACGTCACTGCGATGATTCTGTTTCTTTATAGGGCTGAACGTAGAGAGGACTGGTTGCTTAGGGGTCGTAGATAAGAACGACGTTTGGGAGGAGGGGGGACGAATTGGTTTAAATGCTGGTGGCGAGTCGTTTAGGGTCAAAATGGCGATGAAAACACTTATCACTTTTTTCCGTCTCCAGTTGCGGAAAATTATCAGAAAACAACAAGAATTTTATTATCCCTTAAAAAATCATTAAATAAATACGATCGAATAAATACTAAGGATCTGTAAACGTACCAAATTGTCCACCAACCCAGCTGCCTTGTTACAAACTGACCCTAGGCCTCAATTTAAGCTCTGGTAGAGGCCGTTCAGATGTTCGTAGGTCAACCAATCAGTGCTCTTCAAAGGCCCATACCTAACCTAACCCAACCATCCGCAAATAAATCCCTTGTAAATTATTAAAATCTATACGTAAATCTTAAAAAATATCCATAAATTGTCTAAAATATCCATAAATTGTTAAAACTATCCATAAATTGTCTAAACTATCCATAAATTGTTAAAATCTATCCATAAATTGTCTAAACTATCCATAAATTGTTAAAATCTATCCATAAATTGTCTAAACTATCCATAAATTGTTAAAATCTATCCATAAATTGTCTAAAATATCCATAAATTGTTAAAATCTATCCATAAATTGTCTAAAATATCCATAAATTGTTAAAATCTATCCATAAATTGTCTAAAAATATCCATAAATTGTTAAAAATATCAATAAATTGTTAAAAACATTCATAAACCTAAAAAAACGCTCTGTAAATTGTCTAAAATATCCTTAAATTGTTAAAAATATCCATAAATCATTAAAAATTTCCGTAAATCGTTAAAAAGCCATCCGTAAATCCCTTGTAAATCATCTCATGTCTGTACACTAGAGGCTCGAGAAGACATTAAGAAGCTACATTGTAAATTAGACATTATTCGATTTACACACAACCATTTTACGGAATCCTTTAAGTAAATCGAGACATGCACGTAAATAACAAGCGTGATAGATGAACGAGTTATCCATTTAATCACGTAGCGCTCATTAATTTATATAATCGGGAATCAAAACAATGGCTAACGACCGAGGTAATTACGCGATTCGTCAATTAATTTATCCCAAGAAAAATTAAATATTTAACTCTCCGAATGACAGACTAATTCTTACGAGCTCTGTCCACTATTGGGAGGATTCTGTTATTGAGAATGTTTAACCTAACCTAACCTACCCAAACCTAACCATCTTGAAGGCTTTTACCCGCAAAACAACACCAAAATGACGGGACAAACCCAAGCAGTGAGAAATTTGGCACGGGAGTTTATTAACGTATTATTTTACTACAACGTCTTTCAGGGCAATGGTCTGCGGTCAGTCACCCCCTCGACTCCAGTCAAGAAGCCAGATAGTACAGTGTGTGTGAACTATAAGACACCCTGTACATGTGTGTGTGAACTATAAGACACCCTGTACATGTGTGTGTGAACTATACACACCCTGTACATGTGTGTGTGTGAACTATAAGACACCCTGTACATGTGTGTGTGTGAACTATAAGACACCCTGCACGTGTGTGAACTATAAACACCCGTACATGTGTAACTATAACACACCCTGTACATTGTGTGTGTGAACTATAAGACACCCTGTACATGTGTGTGGAACTATAACACCCTGTACATGTGTGGGAACTATAAGACACCTGTACATGTGTGTGTGTGAACTATAAGACACCCTGTACATGTGTGTGTGAACTATAAGACACCCTGTACATGTGTGTGTGAACTATAACACACCCTGTACATGTGTGTGGTATATAACACACCCTGTACATAACTAACACACATTACATAACACCCACATGTGTGTGAACTATAAGACACCCTGTACATGTGTGTGTGTGAACTATAAGACACCCTGTACATGTGTGTGTGAACTATAAGACACCCTGTACATGTGTGTGTGAACTATAAGACACCCTGCACATGTGTGTGTGAACTATAAGACACCCTGTACATGTGTGTGTGAACTATAAGACACCCTGTACATGTGTGTGTGTGAACCAAGACACCCTGTACATGTGTGTGTGTGAACTATAAGACACCCTGTACATGTGTGTGTGAACTTTAACACACCCTGCACATGTGTGTGTGAACTATAAGACACCCTATACATGTGTGTGTGAACTATAAGACACCCTGTACATGTGTGTGTGAACTTTAACACACCCTGTACATGTGTGTGTGAACTATAAGACACCCTGTACATGTGTGTAACTATAACACACTCTGTACATGTGTGTGTGAAACTATAACACACCCTACATGTGTGTGTATCCATAACACCCCTGCACATGTGTGTGTGAACTATAACACACCTGTACATGTGTGTGTGAACTATAACACACCCCTGTACATGTGTGTGTGTGAACTATAAGACACCCTGTACATGTGTGTGTGTGAACTATAACACACCCCTGTACATGTGTGTGTGTGTGTGAACTATAAGACACCCTGTACATGTGTGTGTGACTTATGAGACACCCTGTACATGTGTGTGTGAACTATAAGACACCCTGTACATGTGTGTGTGAACTATAAGACACCCTGTACATGTGTGTGTGAACTATATGACACCCTGTACATGTGTGTGTGAACTATAAGACACCCTGTACATGTGTGTGTGAACTATAAGACACCCTGTACATGTGTGTGTGAACTATAAGACACCCTGTACATGTGTGTGTGAGAGCTATAAGACACCCTGTACATGTGTGAGTGTGAACTATAAGACACCCTGTACATGTGTGTGTTTGAACTATAAGACACCCTGTACATGTGTGTGTGTGACCTATAAGACACCCTGTACATGTGTGTGTTGAACTATACATTGCCCTGTACATGTGTGTGTGTGAACTATAAGACACCCTGTACATGTGTGTGTGAACTATAAGACACCCTGTACATGTGTGTGTGAACTATAAGACACCCTGTACATGTGTGTGTGAACTATAACACACCCTGTACATGTGTGTGTGAACTATAACACACCCTGTACATGTGTGAACTATAACACACCCTGTACATGTGTGTGTGAACTATAACACACCCTGTACATGTGTGTGTGAACTATAACACACCCTGTACATGTGTGTGTGAACTATAACACACCCTGTACATACAAACATACAGACCTTAATAAAAAATAAAAAAACACATTTCCCAACATAAATTTATCAAACGCGAGTAAATAAAAAGCGCGGAAATATATATACAGTATTTCCGATCCAGTTACCCCCCCCCAGGAAGCGACTATCTTATGGGGTATAGGATGGACTCGTTATCAAGAACTTCCTGTCGTGATAACGTTTTGTCATCGGTGTTTATTTAGGTATTTTTCGGGGACGGTTATTCGACTTAATTCTGAAGTTACGTCGGTTTTGTAGATATTACGACTAGTTAACACAACATCAAGGCTGATTTAAACCCTACCCGGAATTATCGTCATTTGTATAATGCTTAGGGTGCGCGAGTCGCTTTTGTGAGTCACTGTCGAGTTCGTTTACAGTCTATGAGTCGCGTCTCTTGAACTTCCGCCTTTGTGCTAACCTACCCTACGCTAACCTAACCTAACACAAATTTCATCTTAGGGTCGCCATTTTAATTCTTGCCGTTATCCCACGCAGTAAATAAACACAACTCAGCGTCAAGAGAAATCAAACAGATAAAACTCACAGAATGTCAGTATGAGCATAAGGATATGTTTATCTTTGCGTATAAATATTTACGCCGCTACGTGAGAGCTTCGGCAATTTGACAAAAAACACGACTAAAATTACGTCGTATTTTAGTTGTATTAGGGTTTGTTTTGGTTAGGGTTAGGTTAGGTAGGGTTAGGTTAGGTAGGGTTAGGTTAGGTAGGGTTAGGTTAAGTTACATTGGCTTTAAGGTATGTAATGGTTAGGTTTGGTTAGGTTAGGTTAGGTTAGGTTAGGTTAGGTTAAGGTTAGGTTAGTGTAAGGTAAGGTTCCACAATATAAATCACCTCATCAGAAATAATCCCAAATAACATAAATAACAATAAAAAATAACACAATTCTCTCATAAATCACAAAAAATAACAAAATCCATCCCATGTTATTTTTATGCAACTTTTAAATAAATCAACCTTGAAATCTGAACAAAATCCTCTGAAATCTGATAAAAATCCCATGGAATCTGGCATTACTCCCATAAAATCTGAAAAAAATCCCCTAAAATCTAGAAAAATCCCAAAACACATTAATCTCCATAAAATAACATAGAAATTAGTGACAAAATAAATAAAAAAGAATCATTTATAATATTAATAATTT
>NW_024712360.1:20000-30000 GCF_018991925.1 Homarus americanus
GTGACCCAAGGATACAACTCGACAGGGCTTCATCTGTTGCTTTTCTTTAGTTAATATGATGGACCTCGATGTTCTTCTATCGTGGAAGCCACATATCCTCAACATAACTAAAGCTGCCTCCTGGAAGCTGGGAATGCTGTACAGATGCCGTAATTACTTCACGCCTGAGCTGTTATTTCAGGTATATAAAGATTTAATTCATCGTCAGTTGGAGTACTACTCCTTTCTCGGGTGGCTCTTCAACTGTTGGATAGGATGGAATCGAAGGCATTTATTTTACCTGACTTCTTTTAGTTAATCTTTCTTCACCACAATGTTGCTTCACTCTTTTACAGGTACTTCAATGGGCAAAGTTCGGTGGATTTGGTATCTTGTGTACCGCCTGCAGGGCCGTGGGCTCGTAATACAGTTTCTGCCCACCGTTTGTGTGAGGATGTGGGTCACACTATACTAACCCGTTATAGTACCTCCTTCTTTCCTCGCACTGTTGAATGCTCTGCCTTCTGTGTTTCCCTACAATGTCTCCTTACACAAGATGGTTTGTAAGTGGCGTAGATTAAATGACGTTGTTCGTGTATATAATGGTTTGTAACTCCTTATGCTAGATCTTGTTTATCAGTTTAATCCCGGATCTGTTTTATCATTTCAGATCCTCCCGGGCTCTACCTGGAGTGTCTATTGATCCTGTTCAAGCAGATAGGTGTAGTCCGGCTCACAGTGAACTTGGGCTAATGCAGTTTTCATCCAGAACACAAAATGACCTTGGCCTTGTGGTCGACCAATGAAGAGCTCGGTGTAGGTCGGAAAGGTTCTGTTTACACATCTTTGTAATTTCTTTTGCTCGGTTGTAAAATAAACTAAAACTAAAAAAAAATAGGCCTACCCTATTTCTTACCCCTTGTCTATTGGGTTTCAACCTAAGGATAACTTAAATGTTTGTTATATTTGTAAGTTTCGTGTAGTCGGCTATTGAACAAAATTATATTCTCAAGCTTGGCAATATGTTAGGAAAGTGATTATCTTGACAACCTTTTATTAGTAATCAAAGCGGCAGATGACGTATTTAAGAGGTACACCTATACAAGTAAACGGTTCCCAGCGCATAACTTTCTCGAAGATGTCTAAAGTTTCTTAAAATCCACACCACACCCCACCATCCACACCACACCCCACCATCCACACCACTAGACCATGTAAGTATTTAGTAAACTTTATTCTCGAATGGGCTTTGTAACCAAGTGTATGAACTAAGCACCGGGTCAGAAATTGAGCAATGATTTATTATTGAATGGATAAAAGCTATAGAAGTTAATATACCCAAATCCCTTGATGTACGTTGGGTAAAGGTCGAACAGTACTTTACCAGGTGTAACCCTACATAGTGATAGATCGGTATTAACACAGGTGGGAGGTGGTTTTAATAAGGGAATATTTTATCATTGTTATGCAGATGAAACAGTTTGTAGAAGACTATTGACAACTCCTCCAGGCTTCCTCAACTAGACGCATCAAGAGAAGGACTCCGGTTGATGAAAAACTGTAAAACCTTTATTGATAGTTGAAGAGCAATGAAAGCCTTGAAAACAAATCGTTACTCTCATCTTGTTAATATCTATAAACGACAGTCATTGACGCAAGAAATGTCCTGTAGTTTATATGGAGTCCTTGAAATGGCTGACAAATTGGCCCAATAACCTGCGAAAGTGTTAGCAATGTGAATATTAGAACGATAAAGAAGGGAATGAAAAGAGGAATTGGAAAAAACAAGAAGTGTTTGCCATATACAGGGAGAGTTTTCAGCATTTGACTCATACATCTTCTACTACTACACTAAATACGTATACATAGGACATTAATACATACATGTATATAAATGTGTATTTTATTGCCTGAATAAAATCTATACACATGCGTACTAAGCTGAGACACGTAGGACGAACCGAAGCTTTGCTGGTATGCTATTGGTTAAAGGTGTGTAACGTCATTTGTGGTGACACTTTTGAAGGTGGTTATTGGTTGATAAGTTATGACGTTATAACTTCTAATCGAGAGGATGCTATTGGTTAAAGAGGTCATAGCGTCATGTCGTGAGAGAATACTATTGGTCCCATACAAAATGACGCCATATATTTTTATTATAATCAAAGAATGCTATTGGTCCCATAAGATATGACATCACCTCTTGTTATTGTCATGTGAGAAAGCTATTGGTTAAACATGAGATGACGTCAGATCTAATGACACCTGATTGGTTGCCTACGGTCTATGGCACACGAAATACAATATTGGAACACTCACAAACACACAAACACGGATAGAAATTTACACAAACAAAAATAATTGACAAAACAAAAAACATTGGAAAGATTTTATGCCCAAATAGATATGATAAAAGAAAGACATTAAACCTTGGAGAGCGATGGTTTAACCCTTTGAGGACGATGATTTAACCCTTTGAGGACGGTGGTTTAACCCTCCCTCCCTCCTTACTCCTCAACTACCCCAATTCGAGCGTTTAAACCATAGCTGCTAATCGCCTCGTTACAGTCGACGTTATACCACCAATCACAGACGAAATATTCTTGGTTAAATAAGGTTCCGTTTGGGCAGAGAAAAGAGCCCATTTTGTTTCCATTTAAGCAGATGTGGAATACCTGAGGAAAGGGGAGTTAATTAGTTAAACATACCTGTTCACACACCTGTACTAATGAGGGTTAATAAGCTACACACCTGTACTGAGGGTTAATTACCTGCATACCTGTTCACACACCTGTACTAATGAGGGTTAATAAGCTACATACCTGTACTGAGGGTTAATTACCTGCATACCTGTTCACACACCTGTACTAATGAGGGTTAATTACCTACACACCTGCACTAATGAGGGTTAATTACCTACACACCTGCACTAATGAGGGTTAATTACCTACACACCTGCACTAATGAGAGTTAATTACCTACACACCTGCACTAATGAGGGTTAATTACCTACACACCTGCACTAATGAGAGGCAGGTAGACAAGCTAAATATATAATAAGACAAAAAAAATCTAAACTAAGGAAAAAATTAAATAAACTACAAACAAGAATCATTAAAGAAAGCAAACTATGATCAGTATATAAACAAGATAGATAAAATAATTGAGTAAACAGATAAATATTACAATTACTACTACGACTACTACGACTACTACTACTACTACTACTACTGCTACTACTACTATCAATACTACTTTTTTTTTTCTACGTGGCCTCCAGCCTCCCCCAATAGCCACACCTTCGCCACCATTCTACTACTACTACTACTATTGCTACTACTACTACTACTATTGCTACTACTACTACTACTACTATTGCTACTACTGCTACTACTACTACTACTACAATGCCCTTTACTGACCTGACACTGGGCATCAGGGTCAGCAAAATATCCCCCGTAAAGTTGGGCATCACAAGAGAAGGAAGTCTGGGGTATCGCGGCATATTGTGGGTAATCTTCTTGGGCATTAATGCTTGACGTCTGGAATAGTTAAAACGTGGTATTAATTGTGTGTGGGTGGGTGTGTGGGTGTTGTGGGTGGGTGTGGATATGTGTGGGTGGGTGGGTGTGGATGTGTGTGGGTGTGGGTGTTTTCTCTCTTTCTCTCTCTCTCTCTCTCTCTCTTTCTCTCTCTCTCACTTACCAGGGCATTTAACTGCTTCGGTTCGCCTGATGATCGCAGCGATGACTTCAATGGGGCAATTTGATCATCGTCGTCATAATCAAGGTCATTATCCGCTAGTTCATCAACAGAGGCGCGGTCAAAGGTCAATGGGATATCAGTAAATGGGGTCAGGTCATCCTTTTGTTGATTGGTGTGGCTGGAATCACTCGATTGGGTCAAGTCACTGGATTGGGATTCGAAATTTCGGTTCGTGGTGGTAGTTTGGTAGTCAATAGATTGGCTTGATTGGCTAGAACCACTTAATTGGGAGTCGAATCGTTGTTGGTTTAAGTCATCTGATTGGGAGTCGAATCGTTGGTTAGTATCCGTGGATTGGTATTGATCAGCTGCTGGGACTCCGAATCCTTGGGTCAGATCACTAGCTGGGAGGTCAAATCCTTGGCCCAGGTCAGGTTGGCTGTCAAATCCTTGGCTCAGGTCAGATTGGCTGTTAAATCCTTGGCCCAGGTCAGATTGGCCGTCAAATCCTTGACCTAGGTCAGATTGGCTGTCAAATCCTTGACCTAGGTCAGATTGGCCGTCAAATCCTTGGCTCAGGTCAGATTGGCTGTCAAATCCTTGACCTAGGTCAGATTGGCTGTCAAATCCTTGGCCCAGGTCAGATTGGCTGTCAAATCCTTGGCTCAGGTCAGATTGGCTGTTAAATCCTTGACCTAGGTCAGATTGGCCGTCAAATCCTTGGCTCAGGTCAGATTGGCTGTCAAATCCTTGGCCCAGGTCAGATTGGCTGTCAAATCCTTGGCCTAAGTCAGATTGGCTGTCAAATCCTTGGCTCAGGTCAGATTGGCTGTCAAATCCTTGGCTCAGGTCAGATTGGCTGTCAAATCCTTGGCCCAGGTCAGATTGGCTGTCAAATTCTTGGCCCAGGTCAGATTGGCTGTCAAATTCTTGGCCCAGGTCAGATTGGGCCGAATCAGCTGGGGGTAGGTCAAGGAAGCTGCTCAGGTCAGACGCCACAGCCGAGGCGACCCGTCCCTGTGGAGAGGTCAAGAAAGGTCAAGTTAGGTCAGAGAGTAACATACATACAGGAAAACCTCTAATTAGCGGACTATAAAGAGGAAAGTCCCTTATATCGAGGTGACCATTAGGTTAGGTTAGGTTAGGGGCGGTTAGGTTAGGTGAAATATAATGAATAAATGATGAAATAAAATGAAGAATGATGAGTCAGTTAGCACTTTAATGCCCCAATGTTTACTTGTACCTGATTGGCTGAATGATTATCGTGGGCGTGGTCTCCTCTCTGGTCTCCATGGGCGTGGTCTCCTTCTTGTTCTTTGTGGGCGTGATCTCCTTCTTGTTCTTCGTGGATCGTGGGCGTGGTCTCTCGTCTCCATGGGCGTGGTTCTGGGCGTGATCTCCCTGTTCTTCGTGGACCTCCGTGGGCGTGGTCTCCTCCCTGTTCTTCGTGGGGTCTCCTCCTGGGCGTGGTCTCCTCCCTGGTCTCGTAAGGCGTGGTCTCCTCCCTGGTTTCCGTGGGCGTGGTCTCCTCCTGGTCTCCGTGGGCGTGGTCTCCTCCCTGATCTCCATGGGCGTGGTCCCCGTGGGCGTGGTCTCCATGGGCGTGTTCTCCGTGGGCGTGGTCTCCATGGGCGTGTTCTCCGTGGGCGTGGTCTCCATGGTGATGTTCTAGGCCATCTAGGAGACTACCATGAACCTGGAGAACAAGAGTGTTATTATCTCTCTCTCTCTCTCTCTCTCTAACTCTCTCTCTCTCTCTCTCTAACTCTCTCTCTCTCTCTCTAACTCTCTCTCTCTCTCTCTCTCTAACTCTCTCTCTCTCTCTCTCTCTCTCCCTAACTCTCTCTCTCTCTCTGTCTCTAACTCTCTCTCTCTCTCTAACTCTCTCTCTGTCTCTCTATTCATAAACGACCAAAAACACGAGATAGATAGATAGAGAAAAGAAGATAAACAAGAGAGAGAGAGAAGAAAGAGAAGAGATAGAGTAGAACAGAGAGAGAGAGAGAGAGAGAGAGAGAGAAGAGAGAGAGAGAGAAGAAAGAGACTTACCTCTGCAAACACAACAAGTAAACACAACAGAACGATCCTCATGTTTATTTGTTGTTGTTGTTGTTGTTGTGACCACTTGAGGAAACTGTTGAAAAAAAATAAATTCGATTAAATATCTAATTATCAGGTCTGTGTGTGTCTGTGTATGTGAGACCTTTACACACACACACACACACACACACACACACACACACCTCTCCCCATTTCCCTTCACCCCCCTTCCCCCCTCCCCACCTCCCCTTCCCCCTACCCTCCCCACCCCTCCCCACCCACCCAAACCACACAGCCTCGTGTCGTCATCGTGGTGGTGGCGAGGAAGCAAGAATATTGGAACATCTTTCTCATTATCTTAACGCAACACTAAATATTACTTAAAACACGTAAACATTCTCTTTCTCTCTCTCTAGCTGTGTCTGTCTGTCTCTCTCTCATATACTGTCTGTCTGTCTGTCTCTCATATACTGTCTGTCTGTCTGTCTGTCTGTCTGTCTGTCTGTCTTCTCTCACATACTGTCTGTTTTCTCCTCTCACATACCTGTCTGTCTGTCGTCTGTTTGTCGTCTCTCTCACATACGTCTGTCTGTCTGTTGTCTGTCTCTCCATACTGTCTGTCTGTCTGTCTGTCTGTGTCTCCCCTACTGTCTGTCTGTCTGTTTGTCTGTCTCTCACATACTGTGTCTGTCTGTCTGTTTGTCTGTCTGTCTGTCTCTCTCATATACTGTCTGTCTGTCTGTCTTTCTCATATACTGTCTGTCTGTCATGTTAACACTTATGTTGCAATAGGTTTTAAATTCCATTGCATTACCTAAAGATTTACCTAATGCTAACACTAACTCCTAACACTAACCTAACTTAACAACCTAACACTAACCTAACTAACACTAACTAACAACCTAATCTAACACTAACCTAACCTCACAACCCCAGTGTTCAAATCACCTCGTTGTGTTGCCAAATCCACCACCAAGCAGGGTTACAAATGTTACCATCATCACCCACAACAATTAGCAAGCAGTGTTGTCAATCCTTCCACTAATTACAACACTGTTTGCTCCTGAGTAGGTGTTTGCTTTTATTGTTTGCATTTGTTTGTAGTAGACGTGTTTACTTATTTGTTTATGGCAAGTGTGTATATTTTCATCAATGTAATCAATGAGAATCTTTAACTGTTTGCCTTGTCTACACGAGCTACTGCTAATGTCACTTAGTGTTGTTTGCTATTGTTTACGTCAAGTACCAGGGAAGATATTGAAAGCATAATGTGTTATCTAATGGTAGACCCTGCTGCCATATGTGACCAAGTCCCAGGTTGATGATCTGACTTTCTGCCTCAGTTACACACAATTACAGGGTCTCAATTATTTCTCTTACTATTGACAACACAACATACATATATTGTTTCTCACTGTTGATATTTTAATTATTTTCTTATTTATTATTATTATTATTATCATATTTATTGTTATTATCATTATTATTATTATTGTTATTATTATTATTATTATTATCAATATATATACATTATCAATATTATTATTATTATCATTATACATATTATTACAAAAAAAAAACAAAAAAACAATATTATATATCATTATTATTATTATTATTATTATTATTATTATTATTATTATTGTTATTATTATTATTATTATTATTATTATTATTATTATTATTGTTATTATTATTATTATTATTATTATTATCATTATTATTATTATTATTATTATTATTATTATTTGTTTATCTAAATTAATTATTATTTTTGTCACTTTTCACATTCTTGTTTGCACCAAATAATTCTCTACTTCCACACAGGTACATCTAGACCAAATTGTCTGCTTTATCTGTCAGTTTTGTCCACAATTCATATATTGTTTATACTTGTCTACGTCAAAAATTGTCTCTCTATCTTGTACTGTAAACAATAAGTCATATGTTTATGTTGTCTACGTTATATCGTCTCGATTTAGTTTGATTTTCTGTTTATATAAAAAAAATCGCAATAATATTAAGTCCTGCAAACAATAAAGATCTTATGTTGTTTGCACCACTTCCTTGTTCATCACAGGTAAACACTTAATCCACAAACTCATTTCCTAGGTCACAGGTAATCCACTTCAGGTCTTTAAGTCAGGTCTTCGTAATTCAGGTCCTTTAGTCAGGTCTTCTTGCCCTTACCTGAGCTCTTGTCACCACCGAGGTTAGGATCGTACTAGTGGCATCAGCTGATCGTCCCTGGGATTTTATACTCCAGGGGCGGGGCGAAGGTAAGTGGGAGGAGCTTAGTGTTTGAAAAGGTGGAGCGATCGGGGTCATGTTGGGAAACCCCCTTCTCTCTCTCTCTCACCCCTACCCTCATCTCTCCCCCCTAATAATACCTTACTAAAGTCTATCTATGTATCTACACCTGTGAATCTATCTGATTATAATGCTACTGAAGTGACGTCATAGTTACATAGTGATGAATTCTGCCTATCACTGACGTTTAAATCAGGAAGAATCATAGCTGGATGACGTCATGGTAAAAAGAAATGACGATCGTTAGTTTAAATAGTTTATAGATTTTTATCCTCAGCTGTGGATTTAAATGACTATACGGTGGGTAAAACGGCTTTATAAATACACAGTGATGTATTATTCTTATTTCTGGTGTTTAAACAAGGTAATCAAACGAACTGAATAAATAAAATAGATAAAAATAAAGAGTGACGCAAGAGAAACAAAAGAAGGATAAAGTATCGATGATTTAAGGGAACTTTTACAGCAACAAACAAAAGAAGATCATCAGTTCTCGCGTTTATGGATAATAATAATAATAATAATAATAATAATAATAATAATAATAATAATAATAATAATAATAATAATAATAATAATAATTCTAATAATAATTCAGTAATAATAATAATAATAATAATAATAATAACAAACATAAGAAAACTTCACTCACATATACACCAACGAAAAACAACTGACAATCGCCCTTTCCCGCGCTTTTTAACCTTAACACCAACATGACATTCACACACCCAAACAGAAAAGCAACACAGAGAAAGATGCATAAACACGATAATAAAGAAACAGAGAATAACGAACACAGACTCACGAAAAACTAATATATGACGAGACATAAACAGATGGAAGATTATTTTGATGGTTTGAGTAAAAATTGGATATATTTTTACACATGTTTTTTGTATTCTCATAAAATATGGGTTATAACCATAGAAAACGGGTTGTAACCATAGAAAACGGGTTGTAACCATAGAAAACGGGTCTTAGCCACATAAAACAGAGTAAGAGAGAGAGAGAGAGAGAGAGAGAGAGAGAGAGAACATTACATCATATTCATCAAGGTCACACACACACACACACACACACACACACACACACACACACACAGGAAATCACGACTCATCATCAAAGAGCCACACATGCATATAGTTATTGACCTAAGTGATTGAAGGTTATTATTTAGCTACTGTTGTTATTACTGTTATTGAGACACTCTGGGAAGGTTAGGAAAAGTACAGTGTGGAAGAAGAGGGGGTGTGTGTTGACATACATACATACATACATACATACATACATACATACATACATACATACATACATAAATACATACATACATACATGCATACATAAATACATACATACATTACATACATACATACGTACATACATACATACATACATATATACATACATACATACATACATACATACATACATACATACATACATGAAGAAGACACTAAACTCTTCAATAATTACTACGACCAAAACATTATCATTACTTTAATCGACAAATTCACTCATCAATCAATATAAATAACACGTAAGTCATTCATAAACATTACCACGTGTTTAGTTTCATTCATAAATTAATAATCAAGTGTAAACAATAACATTAGCACGTGTAAGGCGGCCATTTTTAAAGGTATGGATCTCGTAGTAATGAAAACAATAACATAAGCACGTGATTGTCATCTATGTAAACACAGATTTGAAATGTTAGATAAATTTGCCTTCTAACTCAAATGGGTTAAATCATCATACTCAAGGGGTTAAATCATCATACTCAAGGGGTTAAATCATCATACTTAAGGGGTTAAATCATCATACTCAAGGGGTTAAATCATCATACTCAAGGGGTTAAATCATCATACTCAAGGGGTTAAATCATCATACTCAAGGGGTTAAATCATCATACTCAAGGGGTTAAATCATCATACTCAAGGGGTTAAATCATCATACTCAAAAG
>NW_024712360.1:35000-37500 GCF_018991925.1 Homarus americanus
GAAGTTACATTTCCTGGGGTTAAAAAAGGTTGCGAATTATTTATGACTACAAATTCCTAAACGTCCACAATGACTGAGGATGTCTTAAGCCATTTCCTCAGTGACTTACGAGAAGAGACTTTGTTGACTATAAGCATCCAGTGTTACCAACCTTTCCACACTCTTGTACACAGGGTTACCAATCTCTGGATTTTCAAAGGTTCCTACTTTAGATAGATAGATAGACAGATAGATAGACAAGACGGACGGACAGATAGATGGATAGATAGATAGACGGGGTAATTTATATCTATCTATCTATCTATCTATCTAGCCAGCGTATCTGTCCATTCTGTCTGTCTGTCTGTCTGTCTATCTATCTATCTGTCCGTCCGTTTGTCTGTCTGTCTGTCAAGTTTCTGTCATCTGGTAATGCTAACTTGACCTCTGTGTGACCTGACCTAAGGGGTGTATAGTTGTAGTGGTGGTGGTGGTAGTTGTGGTGGTAGTGGTGGTGGTTGTTGTGCTCTCTCTCTCTCTCTCTCTCTCTCTCTCTCTCTCTCTCTTTCTTTTCCATTACCCTCACAAATCTGTGGGAGGTCAGAGGTCAAATGGACATTATATCAGTGCCTCACCTAATAGAAAGTTCTCTCTCTCTCTCTCTCTCTTCTCTCTCTCTCTTCTCTTCTCATTCCGTCTGTCTGTTTATCTGTCACTTCTTTAACCCCCGCCTTATTGTGTGTTTCCTTTGCTTGTTGATTTTAATGCTTCTGTTTGTCTGTTTGTCTGTGTGGGGGCGGGGGCCGGGGGGGTGGGGGCGGGTTGTCTATCTATACTATTTATTTAGGAACTTATGTCGTTAGGTCATTCAGAGAGAGAGAGAGAGAGAGAGGTCACATCTCAGACAGGTAGAGAAAGCGATGACTGTTTACCTTCTGGAGTCTACAGCCGGATTCTCAAAAACGCAAGTCCGGATTTGACTGGATTCCTTATAAGGTATTTATGCGTTTGTTTACGTAAGTGTGTTTGTGGATTGTGTATGCGGATTTGGTTTGTTTGTTTGTTATTGTTACTACTACTACTACTACTACTACTACTACTACTACTACTACTACTACTACTACTACTTAAGTTAGTCGTTTAGATACGTTCTCACATCACCAGTTAGGAGGAGGAAAACTTAACGTTGGAAAATTTGAGAATCCGAGACATGAATACTAATGAGACAGGTACACACAGGTAAGCGATACAGGTACACACAGGTACACACAGATAGGACACAGGTACACATACAGGTAGACGACACAGGTATACACACAGGTACACACAGGAAAGAGATACAGGTACACACACAGGTAGACGACACAGGTATACACACAGGTACACACACAGGTAGACGATACAGGTACACACAGGTACACACACAGGTAGACGACACAGGTATACACACAGGTACACACACAGGTAGACGATACAGGTACACAGGTACACACACAGGTAGACGATACAGGTATACACAGGTACACACACAGGTAGACGACACAGGTATACACACAGGTCACACACAGGTAGACGATACAGGTACACAGGTACAGACACAGGTAGACGACACAGGTATACACACAGGTACACACAGGTAGACGATACAGGTACACAGGTCACACACAGTAGACGATACAGGAACACACAGGTAAGAAATACAGGTATGTTTGGTGAAATAAATTAATGATGTAGTAGCGAATAGTGAAAGTTAGGGGAGGGAGGGGGGAGGTAAGAGGGGAGAGGGAGTAGGTAAGAGGGGGGAGGGAGGGGAGAGGTAAGAGGGGGGAGGGAGAGGGGTAGGTAAGAGGGGGGAGGAGGGGGGGTAGGTAAGAGGGGAGGGAGGGGGAGTAGGTAAGAGGGGGAGGGAGGGGATAGGTAAGAGGGGGGGAGGGAGGGGGGGGTAGGTAAGAGGGGGAGGAGGGGGGATAGGTAAGAGGGGGAGGGAGGGGGGAGGTAAGAGGGGAGGAGGGGGATAGGTAAGAGGGGGAGGGAGGGGAAGGGTAAGAGGGGAGGAGGGGGGAGGAAGAGGGGGAGGGAGGGGGGTAGGTGAGGGGGGGAGGGAGGGGGGGGGAGGGGTAAGAGGGGGGAGGAGGGGGAGGGGGGAGGGGGGAGGTAAGAGGGGGGAGGAGGGGGATAGGTAAGAGGGGGGGAGGGGGGGCAGGTAAGAGGGGGAGGGAGGGGGGTAGGCAAGAGGGGAGGAGGGGGTGGGTAAGAGGGGGGGAGGAGGGGGTAGGTAAGAGGGGGGGAGGGAGGGGGTAGGTAAGAGGGGGGAGGGAGGGGGTAGGTAAGAGGGGGGAGGAGGGGGTAGGTAAGAGGGGGAGGGAGGGGAGAGGTAAGAGAGGGGGAGGGGGTAGGAAGAGGGGGGAGGGAGGGGGGTAGGTAAGAGGGGGGGAGGGGGTAGGTAAGAGGGGGGAGGAGGGGGTAGGTAAGAGGGGAGGGAGGGGTAGGTAAGAGGGGGGAGGGAGGGGGAGTAGGTAAG
>NW_024712360.1:47500-80320 GCF_018991925.1 Homarus americanus
TAATAATAAACTAATAATAACAATAATAATAATAATAATAATAATAATAATAATAATAATAATAATAATAATACAATAATAACAATAATAATAATAATAATAATAATAATAATAATAATAATAATAACAATAATAATAATAATAATAATAATAATAATAATAATAATATTAATAATAATAACAATAATAATAATAATAATAATAATAATAATAATAACAATAATAATAATAATAATAATAATAATAATAACAACAATAATAATAATAATAGCAATAATAATAATAATAATAATAATAATAATAATAATAATAATAACAATAATAATAATACTTAATAATAATAATAATAACAACAACAACAATAATAATAATAATAATAATAATAATAATAATAATAATAATAATAATAATAATAATAATAATAATAATAATAATAATAATAATAATAATAATAATAATAATAATAATAATAACAGTAGCAACAATAATAACAACATTAATAATAATAATAATAATAACAATTAACTTTCCACTAAGTATCGATCTGCAATTAAATGCCTTTCAATATTACACCAAATAATAAAAAAAATAAAGAAATTAAAAATAAACTCGATACAAAGCAACAGAGACAGAGACAACGAACACAAAGAAAGAGTTGAATAAGGAATTGTGTTTAGTCATGTATTCCTCGCCGATTCTTCCCGCCAAAACCGGTCAGCTGATGAGTCGACTTTGTTTACGTTTTTTTGGCGCGAACATTATTTATTTTTTTTTGGCGCGAACATTATTTATTTTTGGCGCGAACATTATTTATTTTTTTTGGCGCGAACATTATTTATCTTTTGGCGCGAACATTATTTATTTTTTTTTTGGCGCGAATTTTCTTCAGCTCATTTTCAGTGTTGGTTTTTTTTAGCGCGTAATAATTGATGATAAACTGGTAACTAGAGAAAATGAAGATATATAGAGGGAATAGAAAGAAAATAGAAAAGGAACAAATAATGAGTTTATTATCATTATTATTATTATTATCATCATTATCATAAATAACACTGACCTAAAGTGATAAACTGAGCTGAAACAGAATATGACAGACAAACAAACCCTTATCTAATCACTATACCCCACTACCTACAACACCCACCTATGATAACTGCTGCTGAGCGTGACTTGTGGTGTAACTAGGCGGTTGTCACTAGCTTACCTGAGAGAGAGAGAGAGAGACTAAAAGATGAACATAATTGCAAAATAAAATATAAAATTAATCATTATTTCCACGTTATATATTTACCAAATTAAATAAAACATATATAAAACTTATATATTAATTTTGGATATATGTTCGTACGTCTGGCAGCTAAGAAGAGTACGATAACGCATTTAGCTTACGGCGGTGGCAGCGTCCTTGTGTTGTAACCCTAGGATGAACACCGTAATGGTGGAAAGATCATCACTTAAATTGTCTTAAAATCTTTCTCACGAGGAGTACACTTCCTCAATGCGCGCCCCGTGGGTCTTATTGCGCAGATGTGGGTTTGTTTTAGTGCGGGAAGGTTTAGTATAGCTGGAGGGTTTAGGTTTAAGGCTGTGAGGGGTTTAGATGTTGACAGTTGTTGGTGGGGTGCTTGGAGAGGGTGGTTTTTCTAAGGACGTCAAGGATACTTTCTCTCGTGTGTGTATGCTATATGACCGTGTGTACATGTGTGTGTGTGTCATCCTCTCAAGAACTGTATACACTCACCCATGTACGTACACAAATACGTACATTCAAGGAATATACGTACATGCATTATAGTGATTTACATACATGCGTACACATTTGTATACGCACACATATGTAAGCATGTACATAGACACAAACATACACATACACACACACACACACACCTTAAAATATTGCTATTTAATTTTTCTTATATTTATTTAAATCACGAACGTCAATCTCTAAAAAAAAATAACAAAAACACAATTCCTTAGGGTATTTACAGTTTAAAATTACAGTTAATACAAAAAATACGGTAGTTATTTCTCAAGGTTATTTACCACTTTCATTTGTAAGTTATTATATTTTTTGTTTATGTGCAATCACGAATGCTATGGCGGCCATCTTGTCTGGGGGAAGGCCGGAGGAGGCAACCATCAAACGTGAGATTTAAGCCAATTTAACTATAAACCCCATCATGTTATTATATCCTGTTGCTCTTATATCATCCCCAGAATAATGATATAATTGATAAATAACATGATAAATTTCAGGAATTATGATGTTTGAGATATTTAATGATTTAATTGACTTTTAATTGGGTGTTCCGATAGCTAAACAAGATGGATAATGCCATTTCTCAATATCTATAGTTATTATTGAATTTATCGTATTAAGATATATTTATTGGGTAATTTCATGCAGGGAATGAAGTAGTTGAGTAGTTATAGTTGTTTTTAGAGATTATTAGCCCAGAAAGAGTTGTATTAAGTTCTCACGTTCTCAAAGATTCCTAGTTGAAATTTTCCTCCTAACTGGTGATGTGAGAACGTATCTAATTGAATCACTTAAACTATCATAGAGACGTAAAACCTAACAACCTAACCTAACCAAAATAATAGTAAACATTTAAGCCCGTAGCTCACAAGGTCGACTGTCACTTGTTTTTCCCGCGTAAAAGATCAGTGTAAGTAGAACAGCCGACACCTAAGTTGGCTCCTACGGTCATATCCCATTTCCCTACATTCCCTCCATTTGAGAGAATACACCACCTGTTTTTTACCTCACCTGTTGAGAGAATGTAGATAATATTTAATCAGGTCGCCTATTGAGTGTTTTTTTTAATTAGATGTTTAAGTTAATTTATCTAAGGGTGTTTGTTTACTCGGGTGTTTGTTTTGGATAGATAGATAATGTTTCGTCTCGTTTAATTGTGTTTTTATATTTTTCTCAATTTATTTCACTTTCTTTCAATCTCTTTTCTTCTCTCTCTCTCTCTTTTTCATTCTCTCACTTTCATTTTCTCTATTTCATTGTGTCACTCAGTCTCCTCTCTATCTCTCTCTCTCTCTCATCACCACACATAAACCAAGTACAATGTCTTTATTTAAATATATCTTTCATAAAACTTATGACCACGACATACATAAACAAAGGGTCCTCAATGCCACTGAAGATTCATACGTCTTTCTATCCCACTGAACTTTGTCCCCCATAATGTAAACAAAGGGAGATCTATACCACTGAAAATTGTCGTTTTTTCGCCAGATCTCAATACCACTGAAAATTCGACTCTTTATCATTCCCACTGAATCTTGTCCCTATAATGTATATGAGGGAGCTTTATACCACTGAAAATTGTCGTTTTTCTCAAGCCAGATCTCAATACCACTGAAAATTCGACTCTGTATCAATCCCACTGAATCTCGTCCCTATAATATAAACAAAAGAAGGTTTATACCACTGAAAATTGACATTCCCTCAAGACAGAATTCCCACACAACATCTCCACCAGCCAAACCATCGTCCCTTACCTCACATGACCTTAAATAACCTCAAATGACCTCCCAAGACACCATTACCTCGTTAACCTTTTGAGGATATGACCTTATGACCTTCCCAAACTCATCCAGCACTGACCTGACGTACCCCCTAGCTGATAGAGGGGTCAGATGGGTAGCTCTTTCGTCACTGGCAGATTAGTCACGATCGGTAGGGAGTGTCGTGTCTCTGCTTACATGGTGCTGATAAGGAATTTTATACACACACACACACACACACACACACACACACACACACACACACACACACAGAAGCTTATCACCATCCCCGACACCGGCCCCTACTACCACCTGAGATCCTGTCCGAGAATTGTTGTTCGACACACAACCGCATCCAGCCCATACGTGCACGAACTGATCGCTATAAGAACAGCCTCAGTCCCAACCATTGTAAAATTATCAATAACATGTAATAAATCAGTATTCACTCCCAGTAAAATAACACTGCTCCCTACACTGCATCACTATGTTGAAATGAACTGAAGTTTGAGCTGATCCCATCTGTTATTATATGTCTTATTTGTGTCACTGTATATTATTTGTAATTCAAAACCCATTCCCAAATATGTAACTGTATATTTTCAGCCCTTGCCAAGCTTTTCAATAAACCGTTAATTATTATTATTATTATTATTCACACACACACACACACACACACACACACACACACACACACACACACACACACACACACACATGGGTCAGATAAACAAACAGATTAGAACCCAGAACTACATTGTTAGGAACCCCTCTCCATGAACTCTGCCTCCCCCTGTAATTCCCCTGTGACCTCCCCTCCCCCTGAACCCCCCTGAACCCCTTATCATAACAACGCCCAAAATAATTACATATTTAACCACGTAAACCACAATTAATTATCAGTTGAATTAATCGTAAAATAACAATGACTTGACGTTGATAATCTACGTCATAGGTGAGTGTATATATAGGAGAGGCAGCCATTGTATTAGTCAGTGTGTGTTAAGCAGTCGAGGTGGGAGTTACTGCTCGCTGGTAAGTTAAGAATTGTGTTATTTATTATTAGTTTTTGTTAATATTTTCTATTATAATGATGTTAATTAGTCATTATTCTACTTCTTTTTGTTAAATATCATTAGTTTATTTCTTATTTTTTCTTCCAGGATGAATTAGTTAGTATTTTTTTTATTACCAGGACGATCTAGTCAACCATTTATTTATCCCAGGACGATCTAGTCAACAAATTTTACCAGGACGATCTAGTCAACCATTTATTTATCCCAGGACGATCTAGTCAAATACTCGGACGAACTAATCTATTTTTTTTACTAGGACAAACTAGAGAGTGGTAACCTTGCGTCACCATCACGACAATGAGTGACACTATCAATTTCACCATCAACGGGGAAGCCCATGAAGGTGAGTAGACTCGAGTCACTATCACTTAAGAAATGAAGTCAAATTTCACCCCAGTAATTTAAATAATCTCCCCAGTACTAGTAAACTCCCCATTAATCACCCCAGTAAATTTAACCCCCCAGTAACTGAAATAATCACCCCCAATATCTTAAATAATCACCCCGATAATTGTAATCACCCCAGGAACTCACTCACCAGTCACCCTCCAATTCTCTCTCCTCCCCAACAGTGGGTGCAGGTGGGGAGGTGACGGCCACAACTACCCTGCAGAAGTACCTCCATGGCCAGCCATGACGGGGTCGCGAACGTGTTTGGAGGGCAGCTGTGGGGCGTGTATTGTAGTGGCCGACATACCTGACCCAAATAGTGGTGATAGATGGAGTGGTGCTGTTAATAGTGTGTTGGAGGTGTTGGAGGGTGTTGGAGGTGTTGAGGGCAGTGTGGGGCGTGTTGTAGTGACGACATACCTGACCCAAATAGTGGTGATAGATGGAGGGTGCTGTTAATAGTGTAAGTTGGAGGGTGTTGGAGGGTGTTGGAGGGTGTTGGAGGGTGTTGGAGGGTGTTGGAGGGTGTGGAGGGTGTTGGAGGGTGTTGGAGGGTGTTGGGGGTGTTGGAGGGCAGCTGTGGGCGTGTATTGTAGGGCGGACATACCTGACCCAAATAGTGGTGATAGATGGAGGGTGCTGTTAATAGTGTAAGTTGGAGGGTGTTGGAGGGTGTTGGAGGGTGTTGGAGGGTGTTGGAGGGTGTTGGAGGGTGTTGGAGGGTGTTGGAGGGTGTTGGAGGGGTGTTGGAGGGTGTTGGAGGGTGTTGAGGGCAGCTGTGGGCGTGTATTGTAGTGGCCGACATACCTGACCCAAATAGTGGTGATAGATGAGTGGTGCTGTTAATAGTGTAAGTTGAGGGTGTTGAGGGTGTTGGAGGGGTGTTGAGGTGTTGGAGGGGTGTTGGAGGGTGTTGAGGTGGAGGGTGTTGGAGGGTGTTGGAGGGTGTTGGAGGGTGTTGAGGGCAGCTGTGGGGCGTGTATTAGTGGTGGACATACCTGACCCAAATAGTGGTGATAGATGGAGTGGTGCTGTTAATAGTGTGTTGGAGGGTGTTGGAGGGTGTTGGAGGGTGTTGGAGGGTGTTGGAGGGTGTTGGAGGGTGTTGGAGGGTGTTGGAGGGTGTTGAGGCAGCTGTGGGGCGTGTATTGTAGTGGCGACATACCTGACCCAAATAGTGGTGATAGATGGAGGGTGCTGTTAATAGTGTAAGTTGGAGGTGTTGGAGGGGTGTTGGAGGGTGTTGGAGGGTGTTGAGGGTGTTGGAGGGGTGTTGGAGGTGTTGGAGGGTGTTGGAGGTGTTGGAGGGTGTTGGAGGGTGTTGGAGGGTGTTGGAGGGTGTTGGAGGGTGTTGGAGGCAGCTGTGGGCGTGTATTGTAGTGGCCGACATACCTGACCCAAATAGTGGTGATAGATGGAGTGGTGCTGTTAATAGTGTAAGTTGGAGGGTGTGGAGGGTGTGGAGGGTGTTGGAGGGAGTTGGAGGGTGTTGGAGGGTGTTGGAGGGTGTTGGAGGGTGTTGGAGGGTGTTGGAGGGGTGTTGGAGGGTGTTGGAGGGTGTTGGAGGGTGTTGGAGGGTGTTGGAGGGTGTTGGAGGGGTGTTGGAGGGTGTTGGAGGGTGTTGGAGGGTGTTGGAGGGCAGCTGGGGGCGTGTGTATTGTAGTGGCCGACATACCTGACCAAATAGTGGTGATAGATGGAGTGGTGCTGTTAATAGTGTAAGTTGGAGGGTGTTGGAGGGGTGTTGGAGGGTGTTGGAGGGTGTTGGAGGGTGTTGGAGGGTGTTGGAGGGTGTTGGAGGGTGTTGGAGGGTGTTGGAGGGTGTTGAGGTGTTGGAGGGTGTTGGAGGGTGTTGGAGGGTGTTGGAGGGCAGCTGTGGGGCGTGTACTGTAGTGGCCGACATACCGACCCAAATAGTGGTGATAGATGGAGTGGTGCTGTTAATAGTGAGTTGAGGGTGTTGAGGGTGTTGAGGGTGTTGGAGGGTGTTGGAGGGTGTTGGAGGGTGTTGGAGGGTGTTGGAGGGTGTTGGAGGAAGTTGGAGGGTGTTGAGGGTGTTGGAGGGGCGTTGAGGGTGTTGGAGGGTGTTGAGGGTGTTGGAGGGTGTTGAGGGTGTTGGAGGGTGTTGGAGGGTGTTGGAGGGGTGTTGGAGGGTGTTGGAGGGGTGTTGAGGGGTGTTGGAGGGTGTTGGAGGGTGTTGGAGGGTGTTGGAGGGTGTTGGAGGGTGTTGGAGGGTGTTGAGGGCAGCTGTGGGGCGTGTATTAGTGGCTGACATACCTGACCCAATAGTGGTGATAGATGGAGTGGTGCTGTTAATAGTGTAAGTTGGAGGGTGTTGGAGGGTGTTGGAGGGTGTGGAGGGTGTTGGAGGGTGTTGAGGGTGTTGGAGGGAGTTGAGGGTGTTGGAGGGGTGTTGGAGGGCGTTGGAGGGCGTTGGAGGGTGTTGAGGGTGCTGGAGGGTGTTGGAGGTGTTGGAGGGTGTTGAGGTGTTGGAGGTGTTGGAGGGGTGTTGGAGGGTTGAGGGTGTTGAGGGTGTTGGAGGGTGTTGGGGGTGTTGGAGGGGTGTTGAGGGTGTTGGAGGGTGCTGGAGGGTGTTGGAGGGCAGCTGTGGGGCGTGTATTGTAGTGGCCGACATACCTGATCTGTGGTGATAGATGGAGTGGTGCTGTTAATAGTGTAAGTTGGAGGGTGTTGGAGGGGTGTTGGAGGTGTTGGAGGGTGTTGGAGGGTGTTGGAGGGTGTTGGAGGGGTGTTGAGGGTGTTGGAGGGGTGTTGGAGGGCAGCTGTGGGGCGTGTATTGTAGTGGCCGACATGCCTGACAAATAGTGGTGATAGATGGAGTGGTGCTGTTAATAGTGTAAGTTGGAGGGTGTTGGAGGGGTGTTGGAGGGTGTTGGAGGGTGTTGGAGGGTGTTGAGGGTGGAGGGTGTTGGAGGGTGTTGGAGGGGTGTTGGAGGGCAGCTGTGGGGCGTGTATTGTAGTGGCCGACATACCTGATCCAAATAGTGGTGATAGATGGAGTGGTGCTGTTAATAGTGTGTTGGAGGGTGTTGGAGGGTTGGAGGTTGAGGGTGTGGGGGGTGTTGGGAGGTGTTGAGGGTGTTGGAGGGGTGTTGGAGGGTGTTGGAGGGTGTTGGAGGGAAGGAGGGTGTTGGAGGGTGTTGGAGGGGTGTTGGAGGGGTGTTGGAGGTGTTGGAGGGTGTTGGAGGGGGGGTGTTGGAGGGCAGCTGTGGGGCGTGTATTGTAGTGCTGACATACCTGACCAAATAGTGGTGATAGATGGAGTGGTGCTGTTAATAGTGTGTTGGAGGTGTTGGAGGTGTTGGAGGTGTTGGAGGGTGTTGGAGGGTGTTGGAGGGGTGTTGGAGGGCAGCTGTGGGCGTGTATTGTAGTGGCCGACATACCTGACCAAATAGTGGTGATAGATGGAGTGGTGCTGTTAATAGTGTAAGTTGAGGTGTTGGGGTGAGGGTGGAGGGTGTTGGAGGGTGTTGGAGGGGAGCTGGAGGGTGTTGGAGGGTGTTGAGGGTGTTGAGGGAGCTGGAGGGTGTTGGAGGGTGCTGGAGGGAGCTGAGGGTGCTGAGGGTGTTGGAGGCAAGCTGGTGGGGTGTTGAGGCAGCTGTGGGGCCTGTATTGTAGTGGCCGACATACCTGATCCAAATAGTGGTGATAGATGGAGTGGTGCTGTTAATAGTGTAAGCTGGAGGGTGTTGGAGGGTGTTGGAGGGTGTTGGAGGGGTGTTGGAGGTGCTGGAGGGTGTTGGAGGGTGTTGGAGGGGTGGAGGGGTGTTGGAGGGCAGCTGTGGGGCGTGTATTGTAGTGGCTGACATACTGGATCCAAATAGTGGTGATAGATGGAGGGTGCTGTTAATAGTGTAAGTTGGAGGGTGTTGGAGGGGTGTTGGAGGGTGTTGGAGGGTGTTGGAGGGGTGTTGGAGGGTGTTGGAGGGTGTTGGAGGGGTGTTGGAGGTGTTGAGGGTGTTGAGGGGTGTGGAGGGTGTTGGAGGGTGTTGGAGGGTGTTGGAGGGTGTTGGAGTGTGGAGGGTGTTGGAGGGTGTTGAGGGAGCTGGAGGGCAGCTGGGGGCGTGTAGTGGCATACGACAAAGTGGTGATAGATGGAGTGGTGCTGAATAGTGTAAGTTGGAGGGTGTTGGAGGGTGTTGGAGGGTGTTGGAGGGTGTTGGAGGTGTTGGAGGGTGTTGGAGGGTGTTGGAGGGGTGTTGGAGGGTGTTGAGGTTGAGGGTGTTGAGGGCAGCTGGGCGTGTACTGTAGTGGCTGACATACCTGACCAAATAGTGGTGATAGATGGAGTGGTGCTGTTATAGTGTAAGTTGGAGGTGTTGGAGGGTGTTGGAGGGTGTTGGAGGGGTGTTGGAGGGTGTTGGAGGGTGTTGGAGGGTGTTGAGGGTGTTGGAGGGGTGTTGGAGGGTGTTGAGGTGTTGAGGGGTGCTGGAGGTGTTGGAGGGTGTTGGAGGGTGAGGGTGTTGGAGGGTGTTGGAGGGTGTTGGAGGGTGTTGGAGGGGTGTTGGAGGTGTTGGAGGGTGCTGGAGGGTGTTGAGGTGTTGGAGGCAGCTGTGGGTGGTACTGTAGTGGCGACATACCTGACTCAAATAGTGGTGATAGATGGAGTGGTGCTGTTAGTGTAAGTGGGAGGTGTTGGAGGGGTGAGGTGTTGAGGGGTGTTGGAGGGTGTTGGAGGGTGTTGAGGGTGTTGAGGGTGTTGGAGGGTGTTGAGGGTGTTGGAGGGTGTTGGAGGGTGTTGGAGGGTGTTGGAGGGTGTTGGAGGGTGTTGGAGGTAGGGAGGGTGTTGGAGGGTGTTGGAGGGTGTTGGAGGGCAGCTGTGGGGCGTGTATTGTAGTGGCTGACATACCTGATCCAAATAGTGGTGATAGATGGAGTGGTGCTAACAGTGTAAGTTGGAGGGGTGAGGTGTTGGAGGGTGTTGGAGGGTGTTGGAGGGTGTTGAGGGTGTTGAGGTGTTGGAGGGGTGTTGGAGGGTGTTGGAGGGGTGTTGGAGGGTGTTGGAGGTGTTGGAGGGTGTTGGAGGGTGTTGGAGGGTGTTGGAGGGTGTTGGAGGGTGTTGGAGGGTGTTGGAGGGCAGCTGTGGGGGTATTGTAGTGGCCGACATACCTGACCAAATAGTGGTGATAGATGGAGGGTGCTGTTAAGGAAGGAGGTGTGAGGTGTAGGTGGAGGGTGCTGGAGGGGTGTTGAGGGTGTGTGGAGGGGTGTTGGAGGGTGTTGAGGGTGTTGGAGGGTGTTGGAGGGCAGCTGTGGGTGTATTGTAGTGCCGACATACCGACCAAATAGTGGTGATAGATGGAGGGTGCTGTAATAGTGTAAGTTGGAGGGTGTTGGAGGGGTGTTGGAGGGTGTTGGAGGGTGTTGGAGGGCTGGGAGGTGTTGAGGGGTGTTGGAGGGTGTTGGAGGGTGTTGAGGGCAGCTGGGGCGTGTATTGTAGTGGCTGACATACCTGACAAATAGTGGTGATAGATGGAGTGGTGCTGTTAATAGTGTGTTGGAGGGTGTTGGAGGGTGTTGGAGGTGTTGGAGGGTGTTGGAGGGTGTTGGAGGGTGTTGGGGGAGGTGTTGGAGGGTGTTGAGGGTGTTGGAGGGAAGCTGGAGGGGTGTTGGAGGGTGTTGGAGGGTGTTGGAGGGGTGTTGGAGGTGTTGGAGGGTGTTGAGGGCAGCTGTGGGCGGTATTGTAGTGGCGACATACCTGACCCAAATAGTGGTGATAGATGGAGTGGTGCCACAGTGTGTTGGAGGGTGCTGGAGGGTGTTGAGGGCGGGAGGGTGTTGGAGGGTGTTGGAGGGTGTTGGAGGGGTGTTGGAGGGCAGCTGTGGGCGTGTATTGTAGTGATGACATACCTGATTCAAATAGTGGTGATAGATGGAGTGGTGCTGTTAATAGGTGTGTTGGAGGGTGTTGGAGGGGTGCTGGAGGGTGTTGGAGGTGTTGGAGGGTGTTGGAGGGGTGTTGGAGGGTGTTGGAGGGTGTTGGAGGGGTGTTGGAGGGGTGTTGGAGGGGTGTTGGAGGGGTGTTGGAGGGTGTTGGAGGGGTGTTGGAGGGTGTTGGAGGGTGTTGGAGGGGTGTTGGAGGCAGCTGGGCGTGGTAATGTAGTGAAGGACATACCTGATCAAATAGTGGTGATAGATGGAGTGGTGCTGTAATAGTGTAAGCTGGAGGGTGTTGAGGGGTGTTGGAGGGTGTTGAGGGGTGTTGGAGGGGTGTTGGAGGGTGTTGGAGGAAGCTGTGGGCGTGTACTGTAGTGGCGACATGGCCTGATCCAAATAGTGGTGATAGAGGAGTGGAAGCTGTTAATAGTGTAGTTGGAGGGCGTTGAGGTGGAGGGTGTTGGAGGGTGTTGGAGGGTGTTGGAGGGGGTGTTGGAGGGTGTTAGGAGGGTGTTGGAGGGTGTTGGAGGGTGTTGGAGGGTGTTGGAGGGTGTTGGAGGGGTGTTGAGGGGTGTTGGAGGGTGTTGGAGGGGTGTTGGAGGGTGTTGGAGGGCAGTGGGCGACTGAGGTTGATAGGGTGAAGATGGAGGGTGCTGTAAGGTGTTGGAGGGTGTTGGAGGGGTGTTGAGGGTGGAGGGGCAGTGGAGGGTGTTGGAGGTGTTGGAGGGGTGTTGGAGGGTGTTGGAGGTGTTGGAGGGGTGTTGAGGCAGCTGTGGGCGTGGTATTGAAGGACATACCTGATTCAAATAGTGGTGATAGATGGAGTGGTGCTGTTAATAGGTGTTGGAGGGGAGGGGAGGGGTGGAGGGGTGTTGGAGGGTGTTGGAGGGGTGGAGGGTGTTGGAGGTGCTGGAGGGTGCTGGAGGAGGAGGGTGCTGGAGGGTGTTGGAGGGTGCTGGAGGGTGTTGGAGGGTGTTGGAGGGGGTGTTGGAGGGTGTTGGAGGGTGTTGGAGGGTGTTGGAGGGTGTTGGAGGGTGGCTGGGAGGGTGTTGAGGCAGCTGTGGGGCGGGTACTGTAGCATGACATCACGACTAAATAGTGGTGATAGATGAGTGGTGCTGTTAATAGTGTAAGTTGGAGGGTGTTGGAGGGGTGTTGGAGGGTGTTGAGGTGTTGGAGGGTGTTGGAGGTGTTGGAGGGTGTTGGAGGGGTGTTGGAGGGTGTTGAGGGTGTTGGAGGGTAAGGAGGGAGCTGGGCGGTACTGTAGTGGGACAACCTGACCAAAAGTGGTGATAGATGGAGTGGTGCTGTTAGAGTGTGTTGGAGGGTGTTGGAGGGGTGTTGGAGGGTGTTGGAGGGGTGTTGGAGGGTGTTGGAGGGTGTTGGAGGGTGTTGGAGGGCAGCTTGGGGCGTGTACTGTAGTGAACGACATACCTGACCCAAATAGTGGTGATAGATGGAGGTGCTGTTAACAGTGTGTTGGAGGGGTGTTGGAGGGTGTTGGAGGTGTTGGAGGGTGTTGGAGGGGTGTTGGAGGGTGTTGGAGGGGTGTTGGAGGGTGTTGGAGGGGTGTTGGAGGGTGTTGGAGGGTGTTGAGGGTGTTGGAGGGGTGTTGGAGGTGTTGGAGGTGTTGGAGGGGTGTTGGAGGGTGTTGGAGGTGTTGGAGGGCAGCTGTGGGGCGGTACTGTAGTGGCTGACATACCTGACCAAATAGTGGTGATAGATGGAGTGGTGCTGTTAATAGTGTGTTGGAGGTGTTGGAGGGGTGTTGGAGGTGTTGAGGTGTTGGAGGGGTGTTGGAGGGGTTGGAGGTGTTGAGGGTGTTGGAGGGTGTTGGAGGGTGTTGGAGGGGTGTTGAGGGTGTTGGAGGGTGTTGGAGGGTGTTGGAGGGGTGTTGGAGGGTGTTGGAGGGGTGTTGGAGGGTGTTGGAGGGTGTTGGAGGGGTGTTGGAGGGGAGTGGAGGCAGCTGTGGGCGGTACTGTAGTGGATGACATACCTGACCAAATAGTGGTGATAGATGGAGTGGTGCTGTTAATATGTGTTGGAGGGGTGTTGGAGGAAGGCTGAGGTGTTGGAGGGTGTTGGAGGGTGTTGGAGGGGTGTTGGAGGGTGTTGGAGGGGTGTTGAGGGTGTTGGAGGGGTGTTGGAGGGGCAGCTGTGGGGCGTGTACTGTAGTGGCGACATACCTGACCAAATAGGTGATAGATGGAGGGTGCTGTTAATAGTGTAAGTTGGAGGGGTGTTGGAGGTGTTGGAGGGTGTTGAGGTGGAGGGTGTTGGAGGGGTGTTGGAGGGTGTTGGAGGGGTGGGGTGGAGGGTGCTGGAGGGAAGGAGGGTGTTGGAGGGGTGTTGGAGGGTGTTGGAGGGCAGCTGTGGGCGTGTACTGTAGTGGCTGACATACCTGATCCAAATAGTGGTGATAGATGGAGTGGTGCTGTTAATAGTGTAAGTTGGAGGGTGTTGAGGGAGGTGTTGGGGGTGTTGGAGGTGTTGAGGGTGTTGGAGGGTGTTGGAGGGGTGTTGGAGGGGTGTTGGAGGCAGCTGTGGGCGTACTGTAGTGGCCGACATACCTGACCAAATAGTGGTGATAGAGGAGGGTGCTGTTAATAGTGTTGGAGGGGTGTTGGAGGGTGTTGGAGGGTGTTGGAGGGTGTTGGAGGGTGTTGGAGGGGTGTTGGAGGTGTTGGAGGGTGTTGAGGGTGTTGGAGGGGTGTTGGAGGGTGTTGGAGGGGTGTTGAGGGGTGTTGGAGGGTGTTGAGGGCAGTGTGGGCGGTACTGTAGTGGCGACATCTGACCAAATAGTGGTGATAGATGGAGGGTGCTGTTAAGTGTGTTGGAGGGTGTTGGAGGTGTTGGAGGTGTTGGAGGGTGTTGAGGGTGTTGGAGGGGTGTTGGAGGGTGTTGGAGGGGTGTTGGAGGGCAGCTGTGGGGCGTGTATTGTAGTGACTGACATACCTGATCCAAATAGTGGTGATAGATGGAGGGTGCTGTTAATAGTGTGTTGGAGGGTGTTGGAGGGTGTTGGAGGGTGTTGAGGGTGTTGAGGGGTGTTGGAGGGTGTTGGAGGGTGCTGAGGGGTGTTGAGGGGTGTTGAGGGGGTTGAGGGTGTTGAGGGGTGTTGAGGCAGCTGTGGGGCGTGACAGTGGCTGACATACCTGACCCAAATAGTGGTGATAGATGGAGTGGTGCTGTTAATAGGTGTAAGTTGGAGGGTGTTGGAGGGGTGTTGGAGGGTGTTGAGGGTGTTGGAGGGTGTTGGAGGGGTGTTGAGGGTGCTGAGGGTGTTGAGGCAGCTGTGGGCGTGTATTGTAGTGGCCGACATACCTGATCCAAATAGTGGTGATAGATGGAGTGGTGCTATAATAGTGTGTTGGAGGGTGTTGGAGGGTGTTGGAGGGTGTTGGAGGGTGTTGAGGGTGTTGAGGGTGCTGGAGGGGTGTTGAGGGCAGCTGGGCGGTACTGTAGTGGCGACATACCTGATCCAAATAGTGGTGATAGATGAGGTGCTGTTAAGGTGTAGTTGGAGGGGTGTTGAGGGTGTTGAGGGGTGTTGGAGGGTGTTGGAGGGCAGCTGTGGGGCGTGTATTGTAGTGGCCGACATACCTGATCCAAATAGTGGTGATAGATGGAGTGGTGCTGTTAATAGTGTGTTGAGGGGTGTTGAGGGTGCTGGAGGTGCTGGAGGGGTGTTGAGGGTGTTGGAGGGTGTTGAGGGGTGTTGAGGGCAGCTGTGGGGCGTGTACTGTAGTGGCCGACATACCTGATCCAAATAGTGGTGATAGATGGAGTGGTGCTGTTAATAGTGTAAGTTGGAGTGCTGGAGGGGTGTTGAGGGTGTTGGAGGGTGTTGGGGGTGTTGGAGGGTGTTGAGGGGTGTTGGAGGGTGTTGAGGGCAGCTGTGGGGCGTGTATTGTAGTGGCTGACATACCTGACCAAATAGTGGTGATAGATGGAGGGTGCTGTTAATAGTGTGTTGGAGGGTGTTGGAGGGGTGTTGGAGGGGTGTTGGAGGGTGTTGAGGGTGTTGGGGGGTGCTGGAGGGTGTTGGAGGGTGTTGGAGGGCAGCTGTGGGCGTGTATTGTAGTGGCTGAACACCTGATCCAAATAGTGGTGATAGATGGAGGGTGCTGTTAATAGTGTAAGTGAGGGTGTTGGAGGGTGTTGGAGGGGTGTTGGAGGGTGTTGGAGGTGTTGGAGGGTGTTGAGGGCAGCTGTGGGCGTGTATTGTAGTGGCCGACATACCTGATCCAAATAGTGGTGATAGATGGAGTGGTGCTGTTAATAGTGTAAGTTGGAGGGTGTTGGAGGGTGTTGAGGGTGCTGGAGGTGCTGGAGGGTGTTGAGGGGTGTTGAGGTGTTGGAGGGTGTTGAGGGCAGCTGTGGGGCGTGTGGTAGTGGCCGACATACCTGACCCAAATAGTGGTGATAGATGGAGTGGTGCTGCTTGGTTGGTGTAAGTTGGAGGGTGTTGGAGGGTGTTGAGGGTGTTGAGGGTGTTGGAGGGGTGTTGAGGGGTGTTGAGGGGGTGTTGAGGGTGTTGGAGGGTGTTGAGGGTGTTGAGGGGTGCTGGAGGGTGTGGAGGGGTTGGAGGGTGTTGAGGCAAGTGAGGGGTGTTGGAGGGTGTTGGAGGGTGTTGAGGCTGGAGGGTGTTGAGGGTGTTGAGGGGTGTTGAGGGGTGTTGAGGGTGTTGGAGGGTGTTGAGGGTGTTGAGGGTGTTGAGGGTGCTGGAGGGGTGCTGGAGGGTGTTGGAGGGGTGTTGAGGGGTGCTGGAGGGTGCTGGAGGGGTGTTGAGGTGTTGGAGGGTGTTGGAGGGTGTTGAGGGTGTTGGCAGTTGAGGGCAGCTGTGGGCGTGTACTGTAGTGGCCGACATACCTGACCCAAATAGTGGTGATAGATGGAGTGGTGCTGTTAATAGTGTAAGTTGGAGGGTGTTGAGGGTGTTGGAGGGTGTTGGAGGGTGTTGGAGGGTGTTGGAGTGCTGGAGGGCAGCTGGAGGCTATGTGGCGACATACCTGACCAAATAGTGGTGATAGATGGAGTGGTGCTGTTAATAGTGTGTTGGAGGGTGTTGGAGGGTGTTGGAGGGGTTGAGGGTGTTGGAGGGTGTTGGAGGGGTGTTGGAGGGTGTTGGGGGTGTTGAGGGTGTTGAGGGCAGCTGGGGCGTGTACTGTAGTGGCCGACATACCTGACCCAAATAGTGGTGATAGATGGAGTGGTGCTGTTGGAGTGTAAGCTGAGGGTGTTGGAGGGTGTTGAGGGTGTTGGAGGGTGTTGAGGGCAGCTGTGGGCGTGTACTGTAGTGGCCGACATACCTGACCCAAATAGTGGTGATAGATGGAGTGGTGCTGTTAATAGTGTGTTGGAGGGTGTTGGAGGTGTTGAGGGTGTTGGAGGGTGTTGGAGGGTGTTGAGGGTGTTGAGGGTGTTGGAGGGTGTTGGAGGGTGTTGAGGGTGTTGGAGGGTGTTGAGGGGTGTTGGAGGCAGCTGTGGGGCGTGTATTGTAGTGGCCGACATACCTGACCCAAATAGTGGTGATAGAGATGAGTGGTGCTGTTAATAGTGTAAGTTGGAGGGTGTTGAGGGTGTTGGAGGGTGTTGAGGGTGTTGGAGGGTGTTGAGAGGGCAGCTGTGGGGCGTGTATGTAGTGGCCGGACATACCTGACCCAAATAATAGTGGTGATAGATGGAGTGGTGCTGTTAATAGTGTGTTGGAGGGTGTTGGAGGGTGTTGGAGGGTGTTGGGAGGTGTTGGAGGGCAGCTGTGGGCGTGTACTGTAGGCCGACATACCTGACCCAAATAGTGGTGATAGATGGAGTGGTGCTGCAATATGTAAGTTGGAGGGTGCTGGAGGGGTGTTGGAGGGTGCTGGAGGGGTGTTGGAGGGTGTTGGAGGGTGTTGAGGGTGTGAGGGTGTTGGAGGGTGTTGGAGGGTGTTGGAGGGTGTTGGAGGGTGTTGGAGGGTGTGGAGGGGTGTTGGAGGGTGTTGAGGGTGTTGGAGGGGTGTTGGAGGGGTGTTGAGGGGTGTTGAGGGGTGTTGGAGGGTGTGGAGGGCAGCTGGGGGGTGGTACTGTAGTGGCTGACATACTGACCCAAATAGTGGTGATAGATGGAGTGGTGCTGTTAATAGTGTAAGCTGAAGGGGTGTTGGAGGGGTGTTGGAGGGGTGTTGGAGGGGTGTTGGAGGGGTGTTGGAGGGTGCTTGGAGGGTGTTGAGGGTGTTGGAGGGTGTTGAGGGTGTTGGAGGGTGTTGGAGGGTGTTGAGGGTGTTGAGGGCAGCTGTGGGCGTGTATTGTAGTGGCCGACATACCTGACCCAAATAGTGGTGATAGATGAGTGGTGCTGTTAATAGTGTGTTGAGGGTGTTGAGGTGTTGAGGGTGTTGAGGTGCTGGAGGGGTGTTGGAGGGGTGTTGGAGGGCAGCTGTGGGCGGTACTGTAGTGGCCGACATACCTGACCCAAATAGTGGTGATAGATGGAGTGGTGCTGTTAACAGTGTGTTGAGGGTGTTGGAGGGTGTTGAGGGTGTTGAGGGGTGTTGAGGGGTGTTGGAGGGTGCTTGGAGGTGTTGAGGGGTGTTGAGGGTGCTGGAGGGTGTTGGAGGGTGTTGGAGGGCAGCTGGGCGTGTACTGTAGTGGCCGACATACCTGACCCAAATAGTGGTGATAGATGGAGTGGTGCTGTTAATAGTGTGTTGGAGGGTGTTGGAGGGTGTTGGAGGGTGTTGGAGGGTGTTGATGTTGGAGGGTGTTGAGGGTGTTGGAGGTGTTGAGGGCAGCCAGGGGCGTGTACTGTAGTGGCCGACATACCTGACCCAAATAGTGGTGATAGATGGAGGGTGCTGTTAACATTGAAGCTGGAGGGTGTTGAGGGGTGTTGGAGGTGTTGGAGGTGCTGAGGGGTGTTGAGGGGTGTTGAGGGTGTTGGAGGGTGTTGAGGGTGTTGGAGGGGTGGAGGGTGTTGAGGGGTGTTGGAGGGTGTTGGAGGGTGTTGAGGGGTGTTGAGGGTGCTGGAGGGGGCAGCTGTGGGCGTATTGCAGTGGCCGACATACCTGACCCAAATAGTGGTGATAGATGGAGTGGTGCTGTTAATAGTGTAAGTTGGAGGGTGTTGGAGGGGTGTTGAGGGGTGTTGAGGGTGTTGAGGGGTGTTGAGGGCAGCTGTGGGCGTGTATTGTAGTGGCTGACATACCTGACCCAAATAGTGGTGATAGATGGAGTGGTGCTGTTAATAGTGTAAGTTGGAGGGTGTTGGAGGGGTGTTGGAGGGTGTTGGAGGGTGTTGGAGGGTGTTGAGGGCAGCTGGGGCGTATTGTAGTGGCCGACAACCTGACCCAAATAGTGGTGATAGATGGAGTGGTGCAAAGTGTAAGCTGGAGGTGTTGAGGGTGTTGAGGGTGTTGAGGGGTGTTGGAGGGTGCTGGAGGGTGTTGAGGGGTGTTGGAGGGCAGCTGTGGGCGTGGCATTGTAGTAATGACATACCTGACCCAAATAGTGGTGATAGATGGAGGTGCTGTTAATAGTGTGTTGGAGGTGTTGGAGGGTGTTGGAGGGTGTTGGAGGGTGTTGAGGGGTGTTGAGGGCAGCGGGGCGTGTATTGTAGTGGCCGACATACCTGACCCAAATAGTGGTGATAGATGGAGGGTGCTGTTAATAGTGTAAGTGGAGGGTGTTGAGGGGTGTTGAGGGTGTTGGAGGGGTGTTGAGGGTGTTGAGGGCAGCTGTGGGGCGTGTATTGTAGTGGCCGACATACCTGACCCAAATAGTGGTGATAGATGGAGTGGTGCTGTTAATAGTGTAAGTTGGAGGGTGTTGATGGGTGTTGGAGGGTGTTGAGGGGTGTTGAGGGGTGTTGGAGGGCAGCTGTGGGGCGGTATTGTAGTACGACATACCTGACCCTAGTGGTGATAGATGGAGTGGTGCTGTTAATAGTGTGTTGGAGGGTGTTGAGGGGTGTTGAGGGGTGTTGAGGGTGTTGAGGGGTGTTGAGGGTGTTGGAGGGTGTTGAGGGTGTTGGAGGCAGCTGTGGGCGTGTATTGTAGTGGCTGACATACCTGACCCAAATAGTGGTGATAGATGGAGTGGTGCTGTTAATAGTGTGTTGGAGGGTGTTGGAGGGGTGTTGGAGGGTGTTGAGGGTGTTGAGGGGTGTTGGAGGGTGTTGGAGGGTGTTGGAGGGTGTTGGAGGGTGTTGGAGGGTTTGAGCCTTCAAATTAAGATGCTGTAACCTGTCTCTGTACTCAAGGTTCATAATGCCGGGATTAGTCTTATCATTTCTCTGAATTCTTTCTAGATTCTATATCCATTCTTGCATCCCAATCATCCCTACCACATTCTACCACATCCCATCACACCCTACCACACCCAACCCCAACCACACTCCACACCATTCTTACAGTGCCTGGTGCCTATCCTAGCGTGTGATGGCTGGCAAATTACAACAGTGGAAGGACTTGGGAATCAAAAGGATGGTCTACATGTTATCCAAGACACCCTAGCGAAGAAATCTGGCTCACAGTGCGGCTACTGTTCGCCTGGCTTTGTTATGAAGATGTATGGGTGAGTAGACATATGGCTGGGATATGGCTAGATACCTGAGAGAGAGAGAGAGAGAGAGAGAGAGAGAGAGAGAGAGAGAGAGAGAGAGAGAGAGAGAGAGAGAGAGAGAGAGAGAGAGAAGGTGTGTGTCTGTGTGTGTGTGTGTGGGACGTGTGTGTGTGTGTGTGTGTGTGTGTGTGTGTGTGTGTGTGTGTGTGTGTGTGGGATAGACAGATTGAGAGAGAATGAGAGACAGAAATAAAGAGATAACTAGAGTGACAGACAGACAGAAACTAACAGAAAACAATTAAACAGAAACAGACAGACAGAAACCTAACCTAACAAAACTTTCTTTGTTCACTTTACAGGTTAACCAAAAGTCAACCAACCTGGACAGAAGAAGAATTGAATCACATATAGACGGGGTAACCTATGCCGTTGTACAGGTTACAGGCCTATATTACAGGCCTTAAATCCATCCCTGTAACGGAGACTCAGGTACAGGTCAGTTTACAGGTTGTAGAGTAATTAACGCATATATATGTTTAGTGTGGCCTGTAATGGATGTAGGTTAGGTAGAGTTAATTACAGGTTACAGGTTATCGACACCTCTGTTATCTCCCACAGGCTGGCAGGAGGCTGTTGCAGAGGAGGTGGTGGTGGTTGCTGTCAGCCTGGTAATAAGTGAGACAGATAATAATAATAATAATAATAATAATAATAATAATAATAATAATAATAATAAAATAATAATAATAATAATAATAATAATAATAATAATAATAATAATAATAATAATAATAATAATAATAAAAAAAAAATAATAATAATAACAACAACAACAACAACAACAACAACAACAATAATAATAATAATAATAATAATAATAATAACACAACAAACAATAATAATAATAATAATAATAATAAAATAATAATAATAATAATAATACTACTAATAATAATACTAATAATAATAATAATAATAATAATAATGATAATAATAATAATAATAATAATAATAATAATAATAATAACAAACACAAACAATAATAATCTTCACAGGTCAAACCAGACACCAAGGTCAAGAGCATTGTGATTGGTGAGCAACCTGGTACTACCCAACTACCCTGGAGGTAAGAGAGAGAGAGAGAGAGAGAGAGAGAGAGAGAGAGAGAGAGAGAGAGAGAGAGAGAGAGAGAGAGAGAGAGAGAGAGAGAAAAAAGAGAGAGAGAGAGAGAGAGAGAGAGAGAGAGAGAGAGAGAGAGAGAGAGAGAGCTATCTTATTTTCACACGGACCTGCAGACCACACTGGCAGGCCTGGCAGCTGACACCAAATACCAGATTGTTTGTGGCGATACAGTGAAAGGTACGTGACCTTGACCTGACCTGACCTGACCTAACCTAACATAATACTAAACAAATCTAACCTAAAATGATATTAAACTAACCAAACCTAACCAAATTCTAACCAAAACCATAAATTCTCACAGCTGTTTACAAGACCGATGGGCCGTACACAGCTTATTTATAACACGAATGATACCAGATATGTCAAGGAGCGTAATAGCTAACGACTCGATGGTGATTGGCGCTGACGTATCGATAACAAGACTAATTAGCGAATTAAGTGAAGCTGGAGACAGTCTTTCTGGATTCGCTACCTGAAGAATAATCGCTGAGACCTGGAAAGCTGTTGCTAGTACAAGCGTCAGGAATGTGAGTGGCTAGTTGGCTAGTTTTGCTAGTTGCTGGAATGACTAGGAAATTGCTAGTGTTTCTCTGTATGAATATTGTGTGTGTTTGAATTAGCTAGTCTTGTTCATAATAGCTGGAAATTATTTTTTTACCCAATTAGTAAAGTATCACCATCATATTACCCAATTTCCCATTAATCCATAGGCCTATTTCCCCAATTTATGTCCTAATTTCTTAATCATAGGCCTATTTTTCCCAATTGTCTCCCAATTTCCCATTAATCATAGGCCTATTTTCCCCAATTTATGTCCCAATTTCCCCTTAATCATAGGCCTTTTCCCCAATTATGTCCCCAATTTCCCCATTAATCATAGGCCTATTTCCCAATTTGTCTACCCATTTCCCATTAATCATAGGCCTATTTTCCCCCAATTATGTCACCCAATTTCCCATTAATCATAGGCCTATTTTCCCAATTTATGTCACCCAATTTCCCATTAATCATAGGCCTATTTCCCCAATTTATGTCCCAATTTCCCCATTAATCATAGGCCTAAATTCCACCCCAATTTATGTACCCAATTTCCCATTAATCATAGGCCTATTTTTAATTATGTCCCCAATTTCCCCATTAATCATAGGCCTATTTTTCCCAAATTTATTTACACAATTTCCCCATTAATCATAGGCCTATTTTCCACAATTTATGTCTTTTAATTTCCCCAGATGGGCAGTTGGGGAGAAACATCACAGCTAAGGTTCTACACCCTGAGTTTCATCGGATATTTTCCTTGGTCTCCTCGTAGCTGGTGCCGTAACAACAGGTAGGTTATTACATAGGTTATTACAGGTTATAAGGTTTAGGTTATGGAGTTATGGAAGGTTTTTAGGTTGTGGGAGGTTGTGGGAGGTTGTGAGTTTATAAGGTTATTACAGGTTATTACAGGTTATTACAGGTTATTACAGGTTATGGTAGGTTATGGAAGGTTGTGGAAGGTTGTGGGAGGTTGTGGGAGTTGTGGAGTGTTATTATAGGTTATTGCAGGTTATTACAGGTACGGTTATGAAGGTTGTGGAAGGTTGTGAAGGTTGTGGAGGTTGGAAGGTTATAGGTTACAGGAAGGTTATGGAGGTTACAGGTTATGGTAGGTTATGGAAGGTTGTGGTAGGTTGTGGTAGGTTGTAGAGGTTGTGGGAGCTTATTACAGGTTATTATAGGTCATTACACGTTGTGGAAGGTCACATTATGTTATTACAGGTCATTACAGGTCAATAATTTAACATAACCTGAAATCTAAACAAACACTACTTGAACCAAATCAACCAATCAAACCAAACACCAACCAAATCTAACCAAAATCTAACCAAAATCTAACAAAAACCTAACCAAATAAGAGAACTTCCCTCCCCTCCTAGGTGGGCCAGATGGAAGTTTGGAGAAATACAACTTGGAGGAATTGTTGGAGGTCGACCTCGTGGGAGACGTCGAGTGATACTTGATGTGGTCTTGACTCCAGCCTCTGAGGATACTGTTGTGAGAACCTTTAAGGTGAAGTTCTTATAAATTGTAAATTATATAAAATTATTTTTTTTAACAATATCATCTCCCTCTCCCCACCTCGACCACCCCTCACTGCCCTCCACCCCTCACAGAACCCCCCCGCCCCAGCAACACTCATGCCCAGGTCAACGCAGGGTTCAGACTGCAGGTGGACGCTACCAACGCACATACAGTCACAGGGTCTCCTATTATTGCTTATGGAGGCGTTAACCCTTCTTTCGTGAGTAGAAATTGATGATCTGGGGTAAAATTGATGGGGAATTGATGATCTAGGGGTAAAATTGACGTCAAATTGATGATCTGGGGTGAAATTGGTGAAATTGATGATCTGGGGGTAAAATTGACGTCAAATTGATGATCTGAAATTGAAATTGACGTCAAATTGATGATCTGGGGTGAAATTGACGTCAAATTGATGATCTGGGGTGAAATTGACGTCAAATTGATGATCTGGGGTAAAATTGACGTCAAATTGATGATCTGGGGTTATCCTTTAGGTGAGCCAAGGCCACTGAAGAGGCCCTCAAGGGTATGAGTTTGGAGGATGAGGTCGCACTCCAAGGAGCTCTGAGGTCCTGGCTGGAGAGGTCATCTGATAACAAACCTGAAGACGCCAGCCCTGAATATAGAGTGGCTAACTCAGAACTTACTGTACAAGGTGTGTAGTGTATGTTTTTTGGACATGCATGGTGTGTAGTGGACGTTTTTGGGTGTACATGGGGTGTAGTGTATGTTTTTGGGTGTACATGGGGTGTAGTGGACGATTTTGGGTGTACATAGGTATAGTGGACTTTTAGGTGTACATGGTGAGTAGTGTATGTTTTTGGGTGTACATGGTGTGTAGTGGACGTTTTTGGGTGTACATGGGGTATAGTGTATTTTTTTGGGTGTACATGGGGTATAGTGTATGTTTTTGGTGTACATGGGGTGTAATGTATGTTTTTGGTGTACATGAGGTGTAGTGTACGTTTTATGGTGTACAAGAGTAAGTAGTGTACTTATTGGTGTAGAGAGAATGTACTGTGAAGTGTAAAGTCAGAGGTTAAGTTAGATTAAGTTAGAATTAAATTAACCTAACCTAACAACCTAGATCATCCTAGAAATAAACATATCTAAAGCATTATAACAAACCTTATTTCTCTCCTCCCAGACCATCCTGGGTATAATAGGTGACATGCACCTTAACTACCAGCCACTAACATCATTAGACCAAACTCCAGTGCTAAACAAACATTTGACCAGAATACTGATGTTTGGCCACTCAAGTTTAAATGAAGTGTTTGGCCTCCTAGCTGAACCTGTTATGAAACTTGAGGCTCCTATACAGTGTAGTGGTGAGTGTGTACAGTGTAGTAGGTTTAAATGAGTGTTTGGCCTGGCTAGACCTGTTCGTAGAAACTCGAGCTCCCTATACAGTGTGGTGAGTGTATACAGTAGTGGTTTAAATGAAGTGTTTGGCCCCTAGCTTCAGACCACACCATTATGTTTTGAGGGCTCCTACAGTGTATTAATTTGTGAGTGTACAGTGGTAAGTTTAAATAGAGTGTTTGGCCACTAAGCTAGACCTATAAACTCAGGGGCTCTATACAGTGTAAAGTGGTGGAGTGTACAGTGTAGTAGAGTTTAAATAGAAGTGTTTGGCCCCCTAAGCTGAACCTGTTATAAACTCGAGGCTCCTATACAGTGTAGTGGTGAGTGTGTACAGTGTAGTAGGTTTAAATGAAGTGTTTGACCCCTAAGCTGAACCTGTTACATGAAACTCGAGGCTCCTATACAGTGTAGTGGTGGAGTGTACAGTGTGGTAGAGGTTTAAGTAGAGTGTTTGGCCTCTAGCTGAACCTGTTATGAAACTCGAGGCTCCTACTACAGTGTATAGTGGTGAGTGTGTACAGTGTAAATGCAGAGGTTTAAATGAAGTGTTTGGCCACTAGCTGAACCTGTTATGAAACTCGAGGCTCCCTCCATACCGAGCAGTGGTGAAGAGTGTACAGTGTAGTGGGTAGAGCCCTTTTCAGAATGTATTAAGTTTAAATAGAGTGTTTGACCCCTAAGCTGAACCTGTTATGAAACTCAGGCTCCTACTGAGGTGTAGTAGTGAGGTGTACAGTGTAGTAGGTTTAAATAGAAGTGTTTGGCCACTAGCTGAACCTGTTATGAAACTCAGGAAATCCCTATACAGTGTGATGGTGAGTGTACAGTGTAAGTGGTTTAAATGAGTGTTTGACCCCTAAGCTGAACCTGTTACTTGCCAGAAACTCAGGCTCCTGCTTACAGTGTAGTGGTGAGATGTACAGTGTAGTAAGTTTAAATGAAGTGTTTTGACCACTAGCTGAACCTGTTGTGAAACTCAGAGGCTCCCTGCAGTGTGAGTGGTGCAGGTGTGTGTGTGCAGTGTAGTAGGTTTTAAATGAAGTGTTTGGCCACCCCTAGCTGAACCTGTTATGAAACTCAGAGGCTCCTATACGAGTGTAGTGGTAGGTGTACAGTGTAGTGGTGAGTGTGTACCCAGTGTGGTAAGTTTAAATAAGAGTGTTTGACCTAGCTGAACCTATTGCATGAAACTCCCAGAGGCTCCTATACAGTGTAGTGGTGGGTGTGCAGTGTGGTAGGTTTAAATGAAGTGTTGGCCCTATTTGAACCTGTTGTAAACTCAGGCTCCTATACAGTATGGCATGTTGAGTGTCTGTGTAATGGGATTTAAATGAAGTGTTTGGCCCACCTAAGCTGAACCTGTTATGAAACTCGAGGCTCCTATACAGTGTAGTGGTGAGTGCTTGCAGTCATAGTAGAAGGTTTAAATAGAGTGTTTGGCCACTAGCTGAACCTGTTATGAAACTCGAGGCTCCTACTTTGAGTGTAGTGGTGAGTGTACAGTGCAATGGGTTTTAAATGAAGTCATTTGACCCCTAGCTGAAGACCTGTTATGACTCGAGGGGCTCCTATACAGGTGTAGTGGGTAGAGAGTGTGTGTCTGATGTAATGCAGGTTTTAAATAGAAGTGTTTGGCACTAAGCACAGACCTGTTATGAAACTCGAGCTCCTACTCGGTGTAGTGGTGAGAACACTGCAGTGGTAGGTTTAAATGAAGTGTTTTGACCCCTAGCTGAGACCTGTCACTAAACTCAGGGCTCCTGCTCCCAGTGCCAGTGTGGTGAGTGTAGCACAGGTGTGTGGGGTTTAAATGGAAGTGTTTGGCCCCTAGCTGAACCTGTTGCTGAAACTCGAGGCTCCTGCAATTGAGTGGTGAGGTCCCAGCCCAGGTGTGGTAAGGTTTAATGAAGTGTTTGGCCCCTAGCTGAACCTGTTATAAACTGAGGCTCCTATACAATGTATTAATTTGAGAATTAATACCCAGTGTAGTAGGTTTTAATAGAGAATGTTTGGCCCCTAGTTGAACCTGTCTGACTCAGGCTCCTACAGTGTAGTAGTACAGAGTGTACAGTGGCCAAGTTTTAAATAAGTGTTTGGCCACCTACTTTGAACCTGTTTATGAAACTCAAGGCTCCTATACAGTCCTTAGTGGGTGATGTACAGTGTAGTAGGGTTTAAAATAGTATTTGGCCACTAGCTGAACCTGTTGCATGAAACTCCAGAGCTACTACAGTCTAGCAAGTGAGCATTTAGTGCTTGCAGTGTAGTAGGTTTTAAGCCGATACTTTGGCTAGTTGAACCTCTATCACTTGAAACTCAGGCTCCCTACTCACAATGTAGTAAATTGAGTATACAGTGTATTGAGTTTAAATAAATGTTTTGACCCTAAACTATCCAAACTCAGGCTCCTGCTACAGGTAACAGTGGTGGGGAAGTCTTTGGGGTGTAATGAGTTTAAATAAATGTTTGGCCCTAGCTGAACCTGTTATGAAACTCGAGGCTCCTACAGTGTAGTAAGGTGTATGCAGTGCTGTTAGGGTTTTAAACAAGTGTTTGGCCCTAGCTGAACTGTTGCAAACTCCAGAAACCTGCAGTGTGGTGGTGAGTGTACAGTGCATAGTGGTTTAAATGGCAGCCCTAGCTTGAACCTGTTATGAAACTCGAGGCTCTACAGTGTAGCCAAGGTAGTGTGCCTGGTGTGGTTTTAAATAAGTGTTTTGGCCCTAGTTGGACCTGTCATGAAACTCCCAGGCTCTATACAGTGTAGTGGTGAATTACCTTGCAGTGTAGTAGGTTTTTGAAATAAGTGTTTGGCCTAGCTGGAGCCTGTACCAGAAACTCGAGGCTCCTATACAGTGTGATGAGTGAGTGTACAGTGTAATGAGTTTAAATAGAGTGTTTAACACTAGCTGAACCTGTTATGAAACTCGAGGCTCCCTACTACAGTGTAGTGGTGGAGTGTACAGTGTGGTAAGTTTAAATGATGTTTGGCCTAGCTGAACCTGTTATGAAACTCAGGGCTCTCCTGCAGTGTGTAGTGGTGGTGGCAGTGCGTAGTAGGGTTCAAAAAGTAAGTGGTTTTGAGCCCCTAAGCTGAGCCTCAATTTACATAGGAAACTCAGGGGCTCCTCTGGTGTAGTGGTGAGTCGCTGATGTGGTTTTAAATAGAAGTGTTTGACCCACTAAGTTGAACCTGTCACTGAAACTCAGGCTCCACTATACAGTGTAGTGAGTGAGTGTGCAGTGTAGTAAGGTTTTAGGCAGAATGTTTGGCCACTATTTAGACCTGTTGCTTAGAAGCTCGAGGCTCCCTATACCCGAAGGTGTGGTGGGTGAGTGTACAGTGTGGTAAGGGTTTTTAAATAGGTGTTTGGCCTCTAAGCTGAACTTCCTGTTATGAAACTCGAGCTCCCTATACAGTGTAGTGGAATTAATGTGCAGTGTAGTAGGTTTTGTCAGAATGTTTGGCCTCTAGCTGAACCTGTTGGCGACTCAAGGCTCCCTGCAGTGTAGTGGTGAGTGTGTGTACCAGTGTGGTGGTTTTAAATAGAAGTGTTTTGGCCTCTAGCTGAACCTGTTTACATAGCTCAGGCTCCCTATACAGTGTGAAAGTGGTGAGTCTGTGTACCAAAGTGTAGTGAGTTCCGTAAGTGTTTGGCCTCTGCGATGAGCCTGTTATGAAACTTGGCTCTCTACAGGTATGATGGTGAGTGTACAGTGTGTGGGGTTCAAATAAATGTTTGGCCACTAGCTGAACTATTCCCAAACTCTGAGGCTCCTGCAGTGTGGTGGTGAGTGTGATAAACAGGTTTAAATAGAGTGTTTTGGCCTCTGTGAACCTATATTGTAAACTCGAGGCTCTATACAGTCATAGTGGTGAGTGTGTGTGGTTTAAATGAAGTGTTTTGGCCTCCTAGCTGAACCCTCAATTCCATGAAAACTTGAGGGCTCCTCATCCACAGTGGCCAAGTGGTGAGTGTACGTGTAGTAGGGTTTAAGTAGGTGTTTGGCCCCTATAGCTGAACCTGTTGTGAAAAGAAACTCGGCTCCTACACAGTGTAGTGGTAGTGTGCAGTGTAGTAAGGTTTAAATAGTGTTTGACTAAGCCAGAGAGCCTGTTATGAAACTCAAGGGGCTCCTATATAGTGTGATGGTGAGTGTGTGTACAGTGTAGTAGGTTTCTGCAATGAAGTGTTTGGCCGCAGCTGAGACTATTTATGAAACTCAGGGCTCCTATGCAGTGTAGTGGTGAGGTGTGCAGTGTAGTAGGTTTAAGCCAAGTGTTTGGCCACTAGCTGAGCCTGTTATGAAACTCCTGAGAATACCTATACAGTGTCTTAATGGTGAAGTGTACAGTGTAAGTAGGGGACAGTGTTTGGCCACTAAGCTGAACCTATTTATGAAACTCGAGGCTCCTACTACAGTGTAGTGGTGAGTGTGCAGTGTAGTAGGTTTTAAATGAAGTGTTTGGCCACTAGCTGAACCTGTTATGAAACTCGAGGCTCCCTATGCAGTGTAGTGGTGAGTGTACAGTGTAAGTAGAGTTCAAATAGAGTGCTGACCTCTAGCTGAACCTGTTATGAAACTCGAGGCTCCTGCTCCTGGCAGTGTAGTGGTGAGTGTACAGTGTAGTAGGTTTTAAATGAAGTGTTTGGCCTAGCTGAACCTGTTTATGAAACTCAGGGCTCCTATACAGTGTGGTGGTGGTGTACAGTGTAGTAGGTTTAAATGAAGTGTTTGGCCCTATTTCCAGACCTGTTATGAAACTCAGAGGGCTCTATATACAGTGTAGTGGTGAGTGTGCAGTGTGAAAATGGGTTTAAATGAAGTGTTTGGCCACTATTTGAACCTGTTATGAAACTCGAGGGCTCTTATACAGTGTGAGGGTGGGGTGAGAGTGTTGATACGGAAATTAGCCAGTAGGGTTTTAAATAGAGGTGTTTGGCCTCTGGCTTCAGGAGCCATATTTAAGCAAACTCGAGGCTCCTATACAGTGTGATGGTGGAATGTGCAGTGTAGTAGGTTTAAATAGAGTGTTTGTACCTATTCAGACTTTGTTTGTAAACTCAGGGCTCACTATACAGTGTGGTGGTGAGTGTGCAAGGTGTGAAGTGGTGAGTGTACAGGTGTGGTAGGTTTAAATGAGTGTTTGACCTCTAGCTGAACCTTGCAGAGCTCGAGGCTCCTATACAGTGTAGTGGGTGAGCTGGCCGTGTGATATGAAGTTTAAATGAAGTGTTTGGCCACTAGCTGAACCTGTTATAAACTCAGGCTCCTATACAGTGTAGTGGTGAGTGCTTGCAGTGTAGTAGGTTTAAGTGAAGTATTTGGCCTCAAAGCTGAGCCTGACCCCATGAAACTCGAGGCTCCTACACAGTGTAGTAATTTAGTGTACAGTGTAGTAGGTTTTAAATGAAATCATTTGACCACTAGCTGAACCTGTTGTAAACTCCAAGGCTCCTATATAGTGTAGTGGTAGGTGTACCCAGTAGTAAGGTTTTAAATAAAGTGTTTTGGCCTGTACCAGAACCTGTTAGCCAGAAACTCCAGAAGGCTACTCACGAAGTGTAGTGGTGAGTGTACAGTGTAGTGGTGAGTGTGCAATGTAGTAAGGTTTAAATGAAGTGTTTGGCCTGCTTTGAACCTGTTATGAAACTCCAGAGGCTCCTATACGGTGTGAGTGGTAGTGTACAGTGTAGTGGTGAGTGTACAGTATGAGTTTAAATGAAGTGTTTGGCCCTAGCTGAACCAGTTGTAAACTCGAGGCTCCTACGGGTGTGTGGTGAGTGTACAGTGTAGTGGTGAGTGTACCAGTGTAGTAAGGTTTAAATGAAGTGTTTGGCCCCTAACTGGAGCCTATTTATAGAAACTGAGGCTCCTATACTCACAGTGTAGTGGTGAGTGTACAGTGTAGTAGGTTAAAATGAAATGTTGACCCCTAGCTGAAGACCTGTTATGAAACTCGGGGCTCCTATACAGTGTAGTGGGTGAGTGTGCAGTGTAGTGGTGAGTGTGCAGTGTAGTAGGTTTAAATGAGTGTTTGACCCCTAAGCTGAACCTATTTATGAAACTCAGGGGCTCCTACTGAGGTGTGGTGGTGAGTGTACAGTGTGGTAGGTTTAAATGAGAGTGTTTGACCCCTAAGCTGAACCCTGTTGTTATAGAAACTTGAACTCCTATACAGTAGCAGTGAGGTGAGTGTGCAGTGTGTAGTGGTGAAGGTGTCTTTTGAGTGTGAAAGTGAGGTTTTAATGAAGTGTTTGGCCCACTAAGCTGAACCTGTTATGAAACTCAGGCTCCTATACAGTGTAGTGGTGAAGAGTGTACTGTGAGTTTAAATGGGGGCAGCTTTTGGCCCCTAGCTGAACCTGTTATGAAACTCGAGGCTCCTATACAGTGTAGTGGTGGTGTACAGTGTAATACAGGTTTTAAATGAAGTGTTGTTTGGCCTAAGCTGAACCTGTATGAGCAGGCTCCTGCCTCACAGTGTAATGTGGGAAGTGTACAGTGTGGGGTTTAAAATAAGTGTTGTTTGGCCCCTATAGCTGAACCTGTTATGAAACTCAAAGCTCCTACTTTTAGTGTAGTGGTGAGTGTACAGTGTCAGTAGGTTTTAAATAGAGTGTTTGACCTAAGCTGAACCTGTTATGAAACTCAGAAACCACCTACAGTGTAGTGGTGAGTGTGCAGTGTGTCAAGGTTTAAATAGGAAATGTTTATTTAGCTGAACCTGTTACTATGTGAAACTCAAGGCTCCTATACAGTGTGGTAGTGTACAGTGTAGTAGGACTTAAATGAAGTGTTTTGACCCCTAGCTGAACCTGTTATGAAACTCGGGCTCCCTATGCCAGTGGTGGTGGGTGTACAGTGTGAAAGTGGTGAGTGTACAGTGTAGTAAGGTTTAAATGAAGTGTTTGGCCACTAGCTGAACCTGTTATGAAACTCAGGGCTCCCTCACTGCAGTGTAGTGGTGGGTGTACAGTGTAGTAGAGTTTAAATGAAGTGTGTTTGACTAGTATTTCAAGACCTGTTATGAAACTCAAGGGCTCCTATACAGTGTAATGGTGAGTGTACAGTGTGGTAGGTTTAAATGAAGTGTTTGGCCACTAGCTGAACCTGTTATGAAACTCAGCTCCTGCTCTGGTGTGGTGGTGGAGTGCTTACAGTGTAGTAGAGTTTTAAATGAAGTGTTTGACCCCTAAGCTGAACCTGTTATGAAACTCAGGCTCCTATACAGTGTAGTGATGAGTGACAGTGTAGTAGGTTTTAAATGAAGTGTTTGACCCTAGCTAGACCTGTTATGAAACTCCGAGGCTCTATACAGTGTAGTGGTGGAGTGTGCAGGTGTAATTGGTGAGTGTACGAAATGTAGTAGGTTTAAATGAAGTGTTTGGCCCCTAGCTGAACCTGTTGTGAAACTCAGGCTCAATACAGTGTAGTGATGAGTGTGTACAGTGTAGTAAGGATTTAAATAAAGTGTTTGGCCCCTAGCTGAACCTGTTATGGCTCAGGGCTCCTACTCAGTGTAGTGGTGAGTGTGCAGTGTAGTAGGTTTAGTAAAGTGTTGGCCTCCTAGCTAGACCTGCTGCCTGAAACTCAGGCTCCTATACAGTGTAGTGGTGGGTGTACAGTGTAGTGGGTTTAAATGGGGAATGTTTGACCCCTAGCTGAACCTGTTATGAAGCACCAGGGCTCCTACTGCAGTATAGTGGTGGAGTGTGCAGTGTAGTGGTGAGTGGCAGTGTAAACTAGGTTTAAATAGAGTGTTTTGTATTTTTATTTGAACCTGTTATGAAACTCGAGGCTCCTATACAGTGTAGTGGTGAGTACTGCAGTGTAGTAGGTTAAATGAAGTGTTGGCCACTAGCTGAACCTGTTGTGAAAACTCTGAGAGCTTCCCTATACAGTGTAGTGAGGTAGTGTACAGTGTAGTAGGTTTTAAATGAGTGTTTTTGGCCCTAGCTGAACCTGTTGTGAAACTCGAGGCTCCTATACAGTGTAGTGGTGAGGTGTATGCAGTCTAGTAGGTTTTAAATAGAATGTTTGGCCCACTAGCTGAACCTGTTATGAAACTCGAGGAGCTCCCTGCAGTGGTGAGAGTGTACAGTGTGTAAGTTTAAATGAAGTGTTTGACCACTAGCTGAACATATTTGCCAAACTCAAGGCTCCCTATACGAATATGCTAGTGGGTACAGGTGTACAGTGTAGTAGGTTTAAATGAAGTGTTTGACCCCTAGCTGAACCTGTTGCTGAGCTTGGGGGCTTTCTACCTCTTGAAGTGTGAAGTGGGGTAGTGCTGCAGTGTAAAGTAAGTTTTAAATAGAAGTGTTTGACCACCTAAGCTTCCAGAACCTGTTATGAAACTCAGGCTCCTATACCCAGTGCTGTGGTGGTGAGTCATGCAGTGTAATGGTTTTAAATAGAGTGTTTGACCCTAAGCTGAACCTGTTATGAAACTTGGGCTCCTATACAGTGTAGTGAGTGAAAGGTGCTGAGTGTAGTAGGGTTTTAAATGAAGTATTTTGAACCACTAAGCGCTAGACCTGTTATGAAACTCAGGCTCTATACAGTGTAGTGGTGGTGTACTGATGTAGTAAGTTTTAAATAAGTGTTTTGACCCCTAAGCTGAACCTGTTGTGAAACTCGAGGCTCCCTACTTTCAGTGTAAAGTGAGGTGATGTACAGTGTAGTAGGTTCAAATGAAGTGTTTGGCTTTTCCTTTGAACCTGTTCCTAGCCAAGGAAACTCGGCTCCTATACAGTGTAGTGGT
>NW_024712361.1:0-12989 GCF_018991925.1 Homarus americanus
GTGTTTTGTGAGTTGAGTTCTGTCAATAGGTTAGGGTTGTCAAGGATCTGAGGAATGACTTTCCTACATATGAGGGTGCATTTTGCGCGGTATTCGGGTGAACTGAGGACCGTTAGGCCATTGTCCCTCAGTCTATTGTTCACTGCTGGGGAGTGGAATAGGTCGGCATCTTCATCAGTTTGTACAAATATTTTGACAATGTCGTCATTGGTGAAGGAACGGATCTGAAATATACATGTCAGCTGGAAAATAAGTGAGGCGAGGTCGGTGCACGGCTGGATGGTACGGTCCACTTTGATTTTAATTGAAGGCATGTTACCTGTTTGATTTGGAGATTTATGGAGATCTCCCCTAACAGTCCCTAATTTCCTGCGCCCCTCACGTAGGGGAGGCCCTGCACTATCACAGGGGTCCCCAGGCGAATCGGCAGGCTGTGCTGTCCCTCCACCCTTCACACAAACACGCACTAGCGAGGTGTGGGGACAGAGGGCGTTTCCAGACGAATACTCCCCTGTACGTCAGCTGACAGGGGAATAGGTCCTTTCACGGCACGGAAGAGAAGGATTAGAGTAGAAGAAAAAGATCTGAAAACTCACTGCCGACTCTCTCTTCACACCAAGCCCCTCAGCAGCATTCGGGGTTCCTAAGGGAGGTCCGATACTGTAGGAGAGGCTCAATGTGTTGATTGAATCAACAGAATTGTCAGTAGGAAAATGGCGGTTAGGAGCTTGGGTTTTCCAGGGTACGTGGGAAGGTGGGATAGGTCCAATGTCTAGCCAATCAGCTGCGACTGTTCCTTCTCCGGCTTCCACTTCGCTCTGACTTCTACTGCTCCTGATTGCGACTGCTCCCGACTGCGACTGGCGACTCACTGATGAGTAATCGCGAAAGAAGAAAGAAAAATGCTAGTGACAGGGGGGAAGGAGGTTCAGAGGAAGAATAAAGGGAGGATGGAAGTGAATTTTAGAAGGAGAGAACAGGTGCAGTGGCTAAACACCGCTTGCGTGAGGGGGTAGGCAAAATGCCCTGAGGGTGCAACAACAACAACAATCAGGACGAGGCAGAGGGAGGGCGGGAGCAGGTCCGAGCAAGCAAAGGGCCAACGCAGGTGTTCTGATTGTCGTCTTAGCTCGGGCAGTGTTGGCAGAGCGTAGGAAGAACCGCCCCGCCACGGCGGCGGCGCAAGCCGAGAAACGCAAGTGGACGGACGCACAGGCACACACGATCAAAGCAAACAGAGAAGGTGAAAATATAGAAATTTTGCTAGTCGTAGGGTTGTTTGGATAAAGATGAAGGTAAAGTCTTTGAGCTATGTCAAAGAGGAACGGAGCGTGTTGGAGGAAGGGTTTTTGAATCTTTGAGCTTGAAATGTCAAAGTATTCATAGTAAGGAAGGATGAGCGTATCGTAGGAGAGTTTTTAGTAATAGCAGCAGACAGATTTGAGCTTTTTTGTCAAATTATGAACGGAGACGAGAATGAGATATAGGCTGAATGGTTTCAGTCTTGAGTTAGGTCGATTTTATTGAGAATTGCATGTCACAGACGTTGGGTATGTTTTAATTTGTTTCTGAGAGTTGTGGGTCTTTCAGCTATGTCAGAGAAATGGAGAGAGTTGGAGGAAGAGTTTTGAATCTTTGAGCTTGAAATGTCAAAGTATTCGTAGTAAGGAAGGATGAGTGTATCGTAGGAGAGTTATTTAGTAATAGCAGGGGACAGATTTGAGCTTTGTCAAATTGTGAACGGAGATGAGAGTGAGATATAGGTTGTTTGGTTTCAGTCTTGAGTTAGGTCGATAATGTTGACAGTGGCTGGTATAGAGGTTGGGTATGTTTGATTTGGTTTTGGAGAGTTGTGGTGTTATGAGAGGCTTTGTCTGGCGGGGGTGGGGGAGTTTGTGTTTGGGGATTGGCGGGGGTGGAGGTTGTATGTTGAGTTGAGGTGAATTACTTTTTTGCTTCGGGGGGGTTGTTGTGTGAGTGTGTATGCGTTTGCGTGGAAATGTAGTAAGGGGAGAGGGGGAGGGTTAGGATAATTGATATAAGGTCAGGTATGGTTCGGTTGTCGGGAGGAGGGGGGAGGAGAGGAGAGGAGAGGGGAGGCGAGGAGAGGGGGCTGGGAGGTTGTTGTGGGTTAATTTATAGGCGAAGGATTCCCTTAGGGGTGTGATATGATTTGTGTTAAGGAAATGAATAGTCAAAGCTGAGTCACAGGTTTTTTTTTTTATTAGGAGGTCGAAGGGGCTTGTTAGAAAGCCAGTCGGCATATTAAATTTTTTGGGAGGATCAGGCTGCGTTGATTAGTGATTGACAAGTGTTAGGTTTTTTTTTTTTTGAGGATCAGAGTAAGATCATGTCAAGTTTTTGGAGGATTGAAGGATTAGTGATCGACGGAGAGTTAAAGACTTTTTTTTTTTTTTTTTTTATAGGAGGGATCAGAGTAAAGGGTTGGGTGGCTGTTTTCTTTCGGGAGGATTGTAGGTTTTGTTAGTGGTTGGCAGAGTTGGGTTAAATATTGCTTTCTTTCTTTCCTTTGGCTTGTAAAGGACTTCTGCAATTGCGTTGTAGGCTCTTGCAGGTATTCTAAGTTCCAGGTCCCATTCTAGAGGGAGAGGGTTTGAGTACAGGTACAATGCACCCCTTCCCGACCTTATTGGCTAAGGGAGGCGTTCATGTCATCTGTATGTTGGTACCATATTGTTAGGTACACCTCTCCGACCATATTGGCTAAGGGAGGTGCCCATAAAACAGTGTTGGTAACATTCATGAGGGAGAGGGTTTGCGTACAGGTACTGTGCACCTCTCCCCGACCTTATTGGCTAAGGGAGACGTACACGTCATCTGAGTTAGTATGGGATGGGTAAGTTAGGTATTTTTTTTGGGAGGAGTGATAGGGTGTGGTTAGTTAATGGTAGAATGGTTATTTTTTATTTTGTGTGGGATTGTTAGTAACGGCTGGGTATGTTAGGTTTTTATTTTGGGGGGATTGTTAGGGTCTATTCTTTCTTTTTTAGGGGGGGGGTGTTAGTGCAGGCTGAGTGGGTTAGTTTTTATTTATTTATTTATTTATTTTATTTATTTATTTATTTATTTATTTTTTTGTCGGAGTGGTCTTGAGTTTGAGTTGGTGGCGTGGGGTTTGGATTGAGGGGGGGGGAGGAATCGTTGGGTGAGGGTTAAGGAGAGGTTAGGTTTAATTTGGGAGGAAATTGTTGGGTGTGGTTATAGGGAAGTTATCAATACAAGGGAGGTGGGAGGGGAGTGTTTGGTCTGTTTAGTATGGAGGGATTTCTGTCTCTGAATCTGCGTGGGAGTATGATGTTGTCGAAATAATCCTCCCATTGAGGGTAATTAGTGAGGAGTGATTCTATTTGTTTGTCACCTAGTTGTCTCCAGTAGATGTTAAGTGGGGGGACGGAGCTGAGTTCATGTAAATGACTATTTCGGGTGAAGGATGACCAGTGTGTGTTATGGATGAATCTTAGTGCTTTGTTTTGAATGACTTGAAGTTTCTTGGCGCTTGATGGTGGTGCTAGCTGGAGTGTGTTAGGTGCATAAGTCAATAGTGGGCGTAAGAGGGCTTTGAATAGGTGTGTTTTGGTTTTGATTGATGCGGTTCTGAATCTGTATATATTCCCGAGTGTTTTCTTTGCGATCAAAGCCTTCATATTGGTGTGTAGTGTCATGGTGAGGGTGTTGTTGAATGTGACTCCTAGGATTGTGTTTGTTCGTTTGATAGTTATAGGTGAAGGGTAGGCGATGTAGGGGTTTAGGTAAATGTGACGTGGTTGTCGTCTTTTGGTGCCGAAGTAGGTGATTTGTGCTTTGTTCGGGTTGGTTTGTATTCGCCATCGGAGTTCCCATTGTGTAACTTGTTCGAGTTCCCTGTTAGCTTTGTCTGTTAGGTGATCAAGAGTTCTGTGTCTGACTAGTTGGGTTACATCGTCGGCGTACTGTATTGTCAGAGAGTCGATGTGTAAGGGGTCGGGTAAGTCGTTTGTGTAAAGAATGTATAGTGTTGGGGACAGGACTGATCCTTGTGGGACTCCTGCATGCAGTGTGAAGTGGTCAGAGTAGGCAGGTGTGACTTTTATCCTCATTTTTCTGTCTGTTAGGAAGTTACATAGTAATTGTTGTGATTTTTGAGGAGGTTAAAATTGGTGCATATCTTGTACTTTAATCCATCGTGCCAAACTGTGTCGAAGGCTTTTTGTACGTCTTTTGTAATGAGTGCTATCTTGTATGCATCTTTGTTCATGTGGAGGTAGTTTGTGATTATATTGAGTGCGTCTTGAGTTGAGTGGTGTGCTCTGAAGCCGAACTGCTTGTAGGACAGTAGTTGTTCATCTTCAAGGTGGTATCTGAGGCGGGTGTTGTATAATCTTTCAAAAGTTTTGCCTAAGACTTCTAGTATGCTGATCGGTCTGTAGTTTTGAGGATCTGTTGGGTTTTTGTTTGGTTTAGGTATCATGACGGCTGTGGCTGTCTTAAAGAGCTTTGGGAAGTATCCTGTAGCCAGTTGGGTGTTGTAGAGGTATGTAATGGCTGTGATTGTTTCTCGGGGCAGGTGCTTCAGGATTGCTTGACCAATATTGCTGTCACCTGGTGTTTTCTTTTTGGTTTTGTCCAGTGCTTGTGCGACTTCTGTGGGGGTGAAAGGAGCAGTGAGGGTGTGGTCCTGTGTGAGAGTGGAGGTATCTATTGTGTTGTCAGGAGTTGTTCTGTCGTGAAGTGTTTGCATGTGTGTGGTGATGTTGTTTATGTGGTTTAAGATGTACCTTTGTTGTGTGGGGGGTGTGGGTGGAAAATGTGTTCCCAGTGTTGTTTTAGTGTTTGTGCTACGTCGGCTGGCTCATTGATTTTCCTACCATTTACTAGCAGGTGATCAAAGGGGGGTTTTGCAGTTCCTTTCAGCTTGGCGATCCTTTGCCAAAATTCTCGGGGTTATGTGTTCTGTGTTCCTGGGCAGCCTCTACGAGTTTTGCCCAGTGAACCTCATGGTCTTGGCGGAGGCTGTGGATGATGTGTGTTCTTAGTGTGGAGATGTCTGTGTAAACTGGTGCTAGGTTAAGTTTGTTTAGTTCGAATCGTGTTCTGTAGCAGTGAAGTAGGCGTTGAGTTCTTATGGAGGGTGTGAAGGAGTATTTTTTCTTGAACCGGTGTTTAGGAATGTGGGTATCTGCTATGGCGGTGATAGTGTTGAAAAGGTGTGTCCAGGTTTCCTCAATCATCCTAGTGGGTTGGTGTTCGAGGTTGAGAGTGTATTGTTGTTCAGAGAGTGTTTTCTTGAAGGCATCCCAATCTGCGTGTTGATACTGGTATTGAGGTGAGGTTGCTGGGAGGAGGATGGGATTGTTGGAGAGGTGAAGAGTGATGGGAATGTGGTCTGAGCCTGATAGGGGGCCGGGAGTGATGTAGGGTTGGAATTGGAGGGCAGGGGTGTTGGTGATGACGATGTCTGGAGTGCCTTTGCCGTGAGCAGCGTAGAATGTGGGGAAGAAAGGGCCAATGTGGTGAAGGTTTTTGTGAGTGACCAAAGCGTGTAGTTGTTGGCCATGGGGGTCGATGCGGTTGTGTTGGAATGCGGTGTGGTGTGCATTGAGGTCGGCCATTAGTATTACAGGTAGGTGTGAGTTGTTAAAGATGGAGTTTAGGTCTGTGAATGGGATACGCGAGTTAGGTCTTGAGTATGTTGTGCAGATGATAATCTGTCCGTGTTGAGTGTAGATCTTGGCGGCCACGAAGTGTTTGAAGGCAAAGTTGGTGATGAATTCGTGTTTCATGGAGGATCTGATGAGGATTGCAACGCCCTCGAATAGTTCGTGGGGTGATTGTCTGCTTGTGTAGCCGAAGTGCTTGATTTTGGTGTCTGTGCATATTGAGTTGAGGAGGAGGATGTCTGGGTTGTGTTCTTGTATGAGGAGAGAGATGGCATGTCTGTTTGAGTGATATGCTCTACAGTTGTATTGCATAATGGTGATCATGTTGTATAATTTGTTACTTATATGAGATTGAAATTCTGGGGTGCAGAGATGAGGTCTAACTTGTCGAGTGATTGTGAGCGAGGTCTGAGTGAGGTGTATGTAGGTGAGGGATGGGCGGTTACGTGACTGTGTGTGTCGGGGAGTCGGGAAGAGGAGTGGAGTGTGCTAGGTTCGTGTCGGGGTTGTTTCCTGTTTTCTTTGGGTTAGTGCCGAATAGATTTACGTAAATTATAGATTTAGTTGGATGTGTGTATTTTATAATTCTTTTGCAGTCAGGTGTGTAGGAAGAAAGGGGGGAGGTGTTTTTCCTCTTAGACCTAGTGGTCTTGACCACCATTTCAGTGGGGGGATGGGCAGCCATTTTATTCTTGGGAGTCTGAGGTGTTAGGGGAAGATTGGGTTTGGTTCGGATTTTGGAGGTTCGGGAGTTCATCGTAGTCGTGTGGGAAAAGTCAGGTGTAGGCAAGGTCAAGGTGGAGGGGTCGGGAGGTTTTCGACTGATTACTCCGGGGGGTGAGGTAACAGTAGGTTGGTGAGATAAGTCAGGTGTGGGCATGGCAGAAGTGGAGGGGCGGAGGGAGATTGCAGTGGCTTCTCTGGGGGGAGGGGGTGGCATGCTGGTCCGGTCGGGGATGGGGGCAGTGGGGAAGATGAGGTCGGGACCGGTTCTGAAGGAATCAGGAATGTGTATGGTAGGGAGGCCGTTCTCCCTCAAACCATCAATTGCCAGTTTCAGAAAAAGAGACCTGTTTCCGTTGCTTAGGGTATGTGCCAGAAGTATGATGGTGGTGATTTTTGCATCCATGTCGGAGGAGGGTGGGGGGGGCGGTCACGTTGTTGGTCCAGCAAGTGCGGGTGGGGAGGGCCGAGGCAGTAGGGAGTGAGGGGTGGGGAGGTGGAGGTGGTGCTGTAGGAGGTGATCGGCGGGGAGGGAGTGGTGTTGTGCTATTGTCGAGTCTAATTTTGCACTTGTTGCTGATGGCAGCGTGAGGGCCTTTGCAGTTGCAGCATTTTGTTACCGTGGCAGTGCAGTTTCGGTATGAGTGGCCTTGATTGGCACACTTTGAGCAAGTTATTGTATTACTGCAACGGTTGGTGTTGTGCCCGAATTGATAGCAATTGAAACATTGATGTACCTGTATGTAGTGTTGAAATTCAATGTCTCTTGAGGGGATGATATTGCTGCCGATTTTAATTCCGTATGATTTTAATTTGATGGCGTCAGTTTGAGTAGCCGTAGTGATTTTTAACATGGGGAGAGATCCCATCCGGGCTGCATATGTCATTTGGGGGGTGTTTTGTGAGTTGAGTTCTGTCAATAGGTTAGGGTTGTCAAGGATCTGAGGAATGACTTTTCTACATATGAGGGTGCATTTTGCGCGGTATTCGGGTGAACTGAGGACCGTTAGGCCATTGTCCCTCAGTCTGTTGTTCATTGCTGGGGAGTGGAATAGGTCGGCATCTTCATCAGTTTGTACAAATATTTTGATAATGTCGTCATTGGTGAAGGAACGGATCTGAAATATACATGTCAGCTGGAAAATAAGAGAGGCGAGGTCGGTGCACGGTTGGATGGTACGGTCCACTTTGATTTTAATTGAAGGCATGTTACCTGCTTGAATTGGAGATTTATGGAGATCTCCCCTAACAGTCCCCAATTTCCTGCGCCCCTCACGTAGGGGAGGCCCTGCACTATCACAGGGGTCCCCAGGCGAATCGGCAGGCTGTGCTGTCCCTCCACCCTTCACACAAACACGCACTAGCGAGGTGTGGGGACAGAGGGCGTTTCCAGACGAATACTCCCCTGTACGTCAGCTGACAGGGGAATAGGTCCTTTCACGGCACGGAAGAGAAGGATTAGAGTAGAAGAAAAAGATCTGAAAACTCACTGCCGACTCTCTCTTCACACCAAGCCCCTCAGCAGCATTCGGGGTTCCTAAGGGAGGTCCGATACTGTAGGAGAGGCTCAATGTGTTGATTGAATCAACAGAATTGTCAGTAGGAAAATGGCGGTTAGGAGCTTGGGTTTTCCAGGGTACGTGGGAAGGTGGGATAGGTCCAATGTCTAGCCAATCAGCTGTGACTGTTCCTTCTCGGGCTTCCACTTCGCTCTGACTTCTACTGCTCCTGCTTGCGACTGCTCCCGACTGCGACTGGCGACTCACTGATGATGGTCGTGGTATGCGGTAGTGGTAGATGACCAGAGAGTTGGCAGTTGATAGGTGAAGGTCTGGGAACACAGCCCACGAGTCCAGGACCTATGATGAGATCACAGCCAGAATTTGACGGACAGCAGGGTAGCTAGATACTGACGGTATGGTGGCTGGGTTGAATCTGCCCGCGGCGGAGAGGGTTGCCGCCGTTATCACCTCCGTCCAACCACCCCAAGTGTCGTCTGCACCAGCAAACGAGCGAGTTAGCAGCGGTAACTAGCCGGAGGATCGTTTCCGCCCTTACACTGCTCCCCCAACAAAAATCTACTGTAAGGTAGATTAAACTTAAGATTAGTACACAAAGCATAATCATCTTACAACAAATACTTAAATACACATTGCACAATAAAGAAAGGTCATAGAAAAGAATAGGTGGAAACTTGATGTCCAAAACGAAGGCCGTATCAAGGAACTGCACGTGGGGTCCACTTCAGTCCAAGTTTAAGTTTGGGCCTATTTCCTGTCGTAGAGGATTCTTCTATCTCGTCAGGTGTTGGCAGCAACTGGCAACCGAGATCAACAGACTCCGGCGTCCGAACTTCACAGGAACTCTTGCAGGGTAGTGCCTCGACTAACTCCAGCTTGGGGACGTCGTCCAGGACACGAGCAATGTGGGTCCTGCAATTATATTGCTTTAACAAATTAGCTTGATGTAATTTAGGCTTCTTAGAGGAAGGGGGTGAAAGTGGTCCAACCAAATCTATGGCAACCCGAGAAAATGGTTCAGTAATAATGGGTAAGGGTTTAAGAGGAACAGGACGGACTCTACCCTTGGCGGACATACGTGGGCACTGATCACAACTCCTACAAAAAGCTCTAATATCCGCTCCCATACCTGGCCAGTAAAACTGATCAGCAACCTTCCTATAAGTTTTCCTACGAGAACAGTGACTTACAAGAGAGCTCTTGTGAGCTACAGAGAGAATGTTACTACGACAAACAGCAGGGACAACAAGTAAAAACCGACCTACTTTAGCTGGACGATTGGATGAAACACAAGACCTGTGTAACACCCCATTAATAGAAACAAACTTATAAACCGACCCATCTCTCACCTGATCCTCCTCCCCGGAAGTCACCTTCTCCCTTACCAGCTTCAGAGTGGCACACGAGTCTTGAAGCTTGGCGAACTCCTTGGGCGTCACAGTCAGTGGCAACAAATTCGGCAGAATCAGGGGATGCGGTCGTTTCACCTTCGCCGTCCGTGGCCCTACAGCTTGGACCTTGGCGGCAGGCGTGGCGGCGTGAGAGGGTGGCGAGGCGACCTCGGCCGGTGGCGAGTCGTCATCAACAGGTGGCGAGAGGACTGGTGCTGGTGGTGAGGAGACTAGTGCTGGTGGCGAGGAGAGTTTTAACGTTTCCGGGTCGTTAGGGTCACGAACACCGGGAACATTACCAATGAGGGCACTAGCAAATTTAATGGGAGCTCTTACCACATTAGACCAACCAGTGAAATAGGGGCAACGCAGGTAGCACCTAACAACCGGGAACTGGTCAACACGGCCTAAATAATCGGCGACACTAACCTTCGGGCAGCTGTAGATGTCAGCGTCAGGCAGGGCTTCTTCAGAGACAATAATGCACGAGCAACCAGTGTCCCTGATGAAAGTAGATGCCCTAGACCCATTGATTGTTCCACTGACACAATAACGGGGGCAGCTCCTGTCCTCCAAGCAGAATCCGACCTTGTTGCTGGGTTGATGAGTGTCAGCAGTCTTGAAGGCGAGGGGATTCCTGGGACAGCGAGAACGAATGTGCCCTTCTTCTCCGCAGCTGTGACATCGCACGGCTGGTGAACTACTCTTGTGTACTCCTGGGGATGGTTCCTCGGAGGACGGAGGCTTCGCAATCTTCACTACAGGAGGGGAAGACTTGGGGTAGGCGTTGCGAGCAGACGCCCAGTTGTCGGCAAGATGCACAGCTTCTCCAAGCGTCGCTGGCTGGTGTTCTTTGATGAAAATTCTCAAGTCTGGAGGTAGAGAAGACAAAAACTGATCTAATATCATGAAGTTAGAGAGAGACTCAAAGGTTTCTTCAACCCCTGATGTCTCCAGCCATTGTTGAAACAAACGACCCAGATGAATCGAAAACTGCTGGTACGTTTCTCCCTCTCTAATCTTCGTTCTGCGAAAATCAGCACGATAACCGTCAGAAGTCTTGCAAAATCCTCGCAAGAGAGCTTGCTTCAACAAGAAGTAATCTCGGGTGATGTCGGCAGACAGGGACGTGTAAATTTCTACCGGCTTACCACTCAGTAGGCTACCCAACCTTACAGCATAGCTATCTGGGGCTACACCAAGCAGCTCAGCTACCCGCTCAAACCTGACAAGGTAGGAGGCGATGTCTTCTCCTTCACGGTACACAGGCAAGCTGGGTTTTACCACATTGTCCTGTATATGGCCAGAGGAGGCTGGTCTACTTGAAGCATTAATCCTAGCCAGTTCTAGGTCCTTTTCTGCCTGCAACTTAGCTAATTCGAACTCTCTTTCTTTCTCACGTTCCTCAAACTCTCTTTCTTTCTCACGTTCCTCCAACTCTCTCTCTTTCTGGCGTTCCTCTCTCTCTTTCTCTTTCTGACGTTCCTCTCTCTCTTTCTGACGTGCCTCTCTCTCTCTCTGACGTTCCTCTCTCTCGGCATTCTGTTGGGTGACCACATACTGACCAATGTCATTACCTGTCAGACCCAGGGCCACCGCTTGATCTTTCCACACCTCAAAAGCAGACATAATGATCCGAAAGGCCAAGAACAAAGGAAAAAAACAAACAACCTACCCCGCAAATAGCCAAAGGTAACTCACCTAGTGGCTCAATCAGACCAGTAAATGATTTGATCCGACTGGAGGGAACCTCGTTCCGCACCCAGCCCAGCTGAATCACCTCAGGGTAACGAAACCGCACCAGGTGAAACAACAACATATATGCTATGACAGCATCCACAGTGCACCCCAACCAACACTAATTAACTTCCCCAAGCACAAGGGAGAGCAACAAAATTAGCACACAGAAGGAAGGGATAACCACTGAACAACACTTGCTTCCGGGCCACAGACAGCAAGGTGGCGCGCTCACGGCGACTTACAACAACACCGGAACGAATGTTAAACCTCAGAAACCAAAGGTCAGAGACAATCCTGGCAAGGTCGCCACTTGTAAAGACCTGGGACTTAGGGATAGAAATCCCTTACCAGGCTAATCAGGATCTTAATAAAGGAAAGTCAAGGACCATGGTTTTCCGAGGAATAACAAACAACCGTTAGAGATTGGCATCTCTTTACTATAAAAATATAACACAACTCTGACACCACTCAACAAACATCAAATAATTACGGGAGTCAAACAATTAATGGAAGCAAACAATTAAAGGAATCAAACAAATAATGGGAGTCAGCAATTAATTGAATCAAACAATTAAATGGAGTCAACAATTGATAGAATCGAACAATAAAGGGGAGTCAGCAATTAATGGAATCAAACAATGAACAAATATTTCCTACGGCAGTGGCCCTGGGGGAAGGTTCTGGAACGCGGTGATGCACACTCAGGGCAGGGAAGCGTCCACTTCGCTCCACACTCAGCAACGTCTTGAAAAGGCAGGAGAACACCGGGGGCACCGACGGAATGTGATGAACTGATGGTCGTGGTATGCGGTAGTGGTAGATGACCAGAGAGTTGGCAGTTGATAGGTGAAGGTCTGGGAACACAGCCCACGAGTCCAGGACCTATGATGAGATCACAGCCAGAATTTGACGGACAGCAGGGTAGCTAGATACTGACGGTATGGCGGCTGGGTTGAATCTCCTCGTGGCGGAGATAGTCGCTGCCGTTATCACCTCCGTCCAACCACCCCAAGGGTCGTCTGCACCAGCAAACAAGCGAGTTAGCAGCGGTAACTAGCCGGAGGATCGTTTCCGCCCTTACATTGTGATTGTAATGATCATGGTCGTGGTTGTTATAATCATAGTAGTGGTTGTTATAATGATGGTCGTCGGTGATATAATCATAGTCACGGTTGTTATGATCATTGTTGTGGTTGTTATAATCATGGTCGTTGTTGTTATAATCATGGTCGTGGTTGTTATAATCTTGGTCGTGGTTGATATAATCATGGTCCTGGTTGTTATAATCATGGTCGTGGTTATGATCATAGTCGTGGGTGTTATAATCATGGTCGTGGTTGTTATAATCATGATCGTGGTTGTTATAATCATGGTTGTGGTTATGATCATAGTCGTGGTTGATATAATCATGGTCGTGGTTATGATCATAGTCGTGGTTGTTATAATCATGGTGTGGTTGTTATAATCATTGTCGTGGTTTTTATAATCGTGGTCGTTGTTGTTATAATTATGGTCGTGGCTATGATCATAGTCGTTGTTATTATAATCATGGTCGTGGTTGTTATAATCATGGTCGTGGTTGTTATAATTATGGACATGGTTTCTGTAATCATGGCAGTGGGTGTTATATTTAAGGTCGTGGCTATGGTCATGGTCGTGGTTGTTATAATCGTGCTCGTGGTTGTTATAATCATTGTCGTGGTTGTTCTAATCACGGCCGTGGTTTCTACAATCATGGTCGTGGTTGTTATAATCATGGTCGTGGCTGCTATAATTATGGTCGTGGTTGCTAGAATCATGGTCGTGGTTATGATCATAGTCGTGGTAGTTATAATCATAGTGTAGTTGTTATAATCATGGTCGATGTTGTTATAATCTTGGTGTGGTTGTTATAATCATGGTCGTGGTTTTTATAATCATGGTCGTGGTTGTTATAATCATGGTCGTGGTTGTTATAA
>NW_024712362.1:0-8787 GCF_018991925.1 Homarus americanus
TTTGTTATACTCGATCAGGGGGCTTTGTTATACTCGATCAGGGACTTTGTTATACTCGATCAGGGAAATTTGTTGTACTCGATTAGGGGGCCTTTCTTATACTCGACCAGGGGACCTTTTTATACTCGACAAGGGGGCTTTTTTCATAATCAATCAGGGGGCTTTGTTATACTCGATTAGGGGACTTTGTTATGCTCGACCAGGGGACTTTGTTATACTCGATAAGGGGGCTTTGTTATACTCGATCAGGGAACTTTGTTATACTCGATCAGGGGAATTTGTTATACTCGATCAGAGGAATCTGTTATACTCGACCAGGGGCCTTTGTTATACTCGATCAGGGGACTTTGTTATACTCGATTACGGGACTTTGTTATACTCGATCAAGGGACTTTGTTATACCAGAACAGAGGGCTTTGTTATGCTCGATCAGGGGACTTTGTTATTCTAATTATGGGACTTTGTTATACACAATCATGGAACTTTGTTATACTCGATCAGGGGATTTTGTTTTACTCTACCAGGGGACTTTGCTATACTCGATCAGGGGAGTTTGTTATACTAGAACAGGGACTTTGTTATACTCGATAATGGGACTTTGTTATACTCGACCAGGGGACATTGTTATACTCGACCAGGGGGCTTTTTTATACTCGATCAGGGGGCTTTGTTATACTCGATCAGAGGCTTTGCTATACTCGATCAGGGGACTTTGTTATACTCGATCAGGGGAATGTGTTATTTTTTGGACAGGAGCCTTTGTTATACTCAATTTGGAGCCTTTGTTATACTCGAGCATGGGACTTTGTTATACTCGACCAGAGGGCTTTTCTATACCCGATGAGGGGGCTTTGTTATACTCGATCAGAGGGCTTTGTTATACTCGATTAGGGGACTTTGTTATACTCCATCATGGGACTTTGTTATACTCGATCAGGGAACTTTGTTATACTCGAGCAGGGGACTTTGTTATACTCGATTACGGGACTTTGTTATACTCGATCAAGGGACTTTGTTATACTAGAACAGGGGACTTTGTTATACTCGACCAGGGGACATTGTTATACTCGAACAGGGACCTTTGTTATACTCGGTAGGGGCCTTTGTTTACTCGATAATGGGACTTTGTTATACTCGACCAGGGGACTTTGTTATACTCGATCAGGGTACTTTGTTTTACTCGATAAGGGGGCCTTTGTTATACTAGATCAGGGACCTTTGTTACGCTCGATAATGGGACTTTGTTATACTCGACCAGAGGGCTTTTTATACTCAATGAGGAAGCTTTGTTGTACTCGATCAGAAACTTTGTTATACTCGATCAAGGGACTTTGTTATTCTGATTATGGGACTTTGTTATACACGATCAAGGGACTTTGTTATACTCGATCAAGGGACTTTGTTATACTAGAACAGGGGACTTTGTTATACTCGATAATGGGACTTTGTTATACTCGACCAGGGGACATTGTTATACTCGACCAGGGAGCTTTTTTATACTCGATCAGGGGGTTTTGTTAAACTCGATGAGGGGGCTTTGCTATACTCGATCAGGGGACTTTGTTATACTCGACCAGGGGACATTGTTATTCCCGATCAGGGGGCTTTGTTATACTCGATTAGGGACTTTATTATAATCGATCAGGGGAATTTGTTATACTCGATCTGGGGGCTTTGTTATACTCAATCAGGGGACTTTGTTATTCTCGACAAGGGGACATTGTTATACTCGATCAGGGGACTTTGTTATACTCGATCAGGGGGTTTTGTTATACTCAATCAGTGGAATTTGTTATTCTCGACCAGGGGACTTTCTTATACTCGATCAGGGGACTTTGTTATTCTCGACCAGGGGCCATTGTTATACTGGATCAGGAGCCTTTGTTTTACTCGATAATGGGACTTTGTTATACTCGACCAGGGGACTTTGTTATACTCGACAAGGGGGCTTTTTTCATACTCAATCAGGGGGCTTTGTTATACTCGATCAGAGGGCTTTGTTATACTCGATGAGGGAACTTTCTTATACTCGATCTGTTGAATTTGTTATACTCGATCAGGGGAATTTGTTATTCTCGACCAGGTGCCTTTGTTATACTCGATCAGGGGACTTTGTTATACTCGATTACGGGACTTTATTATACTCGATCAAGGGACTTTGTTATACTAGAACAGGGGACTTTGTTATACTCGATCAGGGGACTTTGTTATTCTGATTATGGGACTTTGTTATACACGATCAAGGGACTTTGTTATACTCGATCAGGGGACTTTTTTATACTCGACCAGGGGACTTTGTTATACTCGATGAGGGGACTTTGTTATACTAAAACAGGGGCTTTGTTATACTCGATCAGGGGACTTTGTTATACTCGACCAGGGGACTTTGTTATACTCGATCAGGGGGCTTTGTTATACTCGATCAGTGGAATTTGTTATACTCGATCAGGGGAATTTGTTATACTCGACCAGGGGACTTTGTTATAGTCGATCAGGGGACTTTGTTATACTCGATTAGGGGCCTTTGTTATACTCGACAAGGGGCCTATGTTATACTCGATAATGGGACTTTGTTATACTCGACCAGGGGACTTTGTTATACTCGACCAGGGGGCTTTTTTATACTCGATGAGGGGGCTTTGCTATACTCGATCACAGGGCTTTGTTATATTCGATCAGGGAACTTTGTTATACTCGACCAGGGCACTTTGTTATACTCGATCAGGGGGCTTTGTAATACTCCATCAGGGAACTTTGTTATACTCGATCAGGGGAATTTGTTATACTCGATCAGAGGACTTTGCTATACTCGATTAGGGGCCTTTCTTATTCTCGATCAGGGGACTTTGTTATACTCGATCAGGGGACTCTGTTATACTCGATCAGGGGACTTTGTTATGCTCGACGAGGGGCCTTTGTTATGCTCGATAAGGAGCTTTTGATATATTCGATCATGGGACTTTGTTATACTCGACCAGGGGACATTGTTATACTCAACCAGGGACCTTTTTTATGCTCGATCAGTGGGTTTTGTTAAACTCGATGAGGGGGCTTTGTTATACTCGATCAGGGGACTTTGTTATACTCGACCAGGGGACTTTGTATACTCGACGAGGGGGTGTTGTTATATTCGATCATGGGACTTTGTTATACTCGACAAGGGGACATTGTTATACTCGACCAGGGAGCTTTTTTATACTCGATCGGGGGTTTTTCTTAAACTCGATGAGGGAGCGTTGTTATACTCGATCAGGGGGCTTTGTTATACTCGATGAGGGACTTTGTTATACTCGATCTGGGGAATTTGATATACTCGATCTGGGGGCTTCGTTATACTCAATCAGGGACTTTGTTATACTCGACCAGGGGACCTTGTTATACTCGATCAGGGGAATTTGTTATACTCGATCAGGGGGTTTTGTTATATTCAATCAGTAGACTTTGTTATACTCGACCAGGGGATTTTGTTATACTCGATCAGGGGACTTTGTTATACTCGATCAGGGTAATTTGTTGTACTCGATTAGGGGGCCTTTGTTATACTCGACCAGGGGACCTTTTTATACTCGACAAGGGGACTTTTTTCATACTCAATCAGGGGGCTTTGTTATACTCGATTAGGGGACTTTGTTATGGTCGACCAGGGGACTTTGTTATACTCGATGAGGGGGCTTTGTTATACTCGATCAGGGAACTTTGTTATATACTCGATCAGGGACTTTGTATACTCCATCAGGGGACTTTGTTATACTCGATCAGGGACTTTGTTATACTCGATCAGTTTATACTCGTCAAACTTTGTTATACTCGATCAGGGGCCTTTGTTATTCTCGATAATGGGACTTTGTTATACTCCACCAGGGGACTTTGTTATACTCGATCAGGGTACTTTGTTGTACTCGATTAGGGGGCCTTTGTTATGCTCAATCAGGGACCTTTGTTACGCTCGATATTGGGACTTTGTTATACTCGACCAGAGGGCTTTTTTATACTCAATGAGGAAGCTTTGTTGTACTCGATCAGTTAGCTTTGTTATACTCGATCAAGGGACTTTGTTACACTCGACCAGGGGACTCTGTTATACTCGATCAGGGGGCTTTGTTATACTCGATCAGGGGAATTTGTTATACTCGATCAGGGGAATTTGTTATACTCGACTAGGGGACTTTGTTATAGTCGATCAGGGGACTTTGTTATACTCGATTAGGGGCCTTTGTTATACTCGATCAGGGGCCTATGTTATACTCGATAATAGGAATTTGTTATACTCGACCAGGGGACAATGTTATACACGACCAGGGGGCTTTTTTAGACTCGATCAGGGGGCTTTGCTATACTCGATCACAGGACTTTGTTATATTCGATCAGGCTACTTTGTTATACTCGACCAGGGGACTTTGTTATACTCGATCAGGGGGCTTTGTAATACTCGATCAGGGAACTTTGTTATACTCGATCAGGGGAATTTGTTATACTCGATCAGAGGACTTTGTTATACTCGATTAGGGGCCTTCTTCTTTTCGAGCAGAGGACTTTGTTATACTCGATCAGGGGACTTTGTTATACTCGATCAGGGGACTTTGTTATACTCGACCAGGGGCCTTTGTTATGCTCGATAAGGAGCCTTTGTTATATTCGATCATGGGACTTTGTTATACTCGACCAGGGGACATTGTTATACTCGACCAGGGAGCTTATTTATACTCGATCAGGGGGTTTTGTTAAACTCGATGAGGGGGCTTTGTTATACTCGATCAGGGGACTTTGTTATACTCGACCAGGGGACATTGTTATTCTTGATCAGGGGGCTTTGTTATACTCGATTAGGGACTTTATTATACTCTCGATCAGAATTTGTTATACTCGATCTGGGGAACTTTATTTATACTCAAATCAGGGGACTTTGTTGTTATTCTCGACCAGGGGACATTATACTCGATCCGGGGACTTTTCGATCAGGGGGTTGTTATTCTCCAATCAGTGGACTTTGTATTACTCGACCAGGGAACTTTGTTATACTCGATCAGGGAATGTGTTATACTCGATGAGGGCTTTTGTATACTCGACCAGGGAACTTTGTTATACTCGATCAGGGAATGTGTTATACTCGATGAGGGGCTTTGTTATACTTTCAATCAGGGATTTTGTTATACTCGATCAGGACTTTGTTATACTCGATTGGGGGCGCTGTTATACTCGATCAGGGGCCTTTGTTACACTCGATAATGGGACTTTGTTATACTCGACCAGAGGACTTTTTTATACTCGATGAGGGGGCTTTGTTGTACTCGATCAGAGGGATTTCTTGTACTCGATCAGGGGACTTTGTTATACTCGATCAGGGGACTTTGTTATACTCAAGCAGGGGACTTTGTTATACTCGATTACGGGACTTTGTTATACCCGATCAGGGGCCTTTGTTTTACTCGATAATGGGACTTTGTTATACTCGACCAGGGAGCTTTGTTATACTCAACAAGGGGGATTTTTTCATACTCAATCAGGGGGCTTTGTTATACTCGATCAGGTGACTTTGTTAAACTCGATTAGGGGACTTTGTTATACTCGACCATGGGCCTTTGTTATACTCGATCAGGTGCCTTTGTTTTACTCGATAATGGGACTTTGTTATACTCGACCAGGGGACTTTGTTATACTAAACAAGGGGGCTTTTTTCATACTCAATCAGGGGGCTTTGTTATACTCGATCAGAGGGCTTTGTGTATACTCGATCAGGGGACTTTGTTATGCTCGACCAGGGGACTGTGTTATACCCGATGAGGGAGCTTTGTTATACTCGATCAGGGAAATTTGTTATACTCGATCAAGGGAATTTGTTATACTCGATCAGGGGCGTTTGTTTTACTCGATAATAGGACTTTGTTGTCCTCGACCAGGGGACTTTGTTATACTCGACCAGGGGGCTTTTTTCATACTCAATCAGGGGGCTTTGTTATACTCGATCAGAGGGCTTTGTTATACTCGATCAGGGGACTTTGTTATGCTCGACCAGGGGACTTTGTTATACTCGATGAGGGGACTTTGTTATACTCGATCAGGGGAATTTGTTATACTCGACCAGCGGAATTTGTTATATTCGACCAGGGGCCTTTTATACTCGATCAGGGGACTTTGTTATACTCGATCAAGGGACTTTCTTATACTAGAACAGGGGACTTTGTTATACTCAATCAGGGGACTTTGTTATTCTGATTATGGGACTTTGTTATACTCGATCATGGGACTTTGTTATACTAGAACAGGGGACTTTGTTATACTCGACCAAGGGACATTGTTATACTCGAACAGGGACCTTTGTTATACTCGGTAGGGGCCTTTGTTTTACTCGATAATGGGACTTTGTTATACTCGACCAGGGGACTTTGTTATACTCGATCAGGGTACTTTGTTTTACTCGATTAGGGGGCCTTTGTTATACTAGATCAGGGACCTTTGTTACGCTCGATAATGGGACTTTGTTATACTCGACCAGAGGGCTTTTTATACTCAATGAGGAATCTTTGTTGTACTCGATCAGAGAGCTTTGTTATACTCGATCAAGGGACTTTGTTACACTGGACCAGGGGACTCTGTTATACTCGATCAGGGGGCTTTGTTATACTCGATCAGGGGAATTTGTTATACTCGATCAGGGGAATTTGTTATACTCGACCAGGGGACTTTGTTATAGTCGTTCAGGGGACTTTGTTATACTCGATTAGGGGCCTTTGTTATACTCGATCAGGGGCCTATGTTATACTCGATAATGGGACTTTGTTATAATCGACCAGGGGACTTTGTTATACTCGACCAGGGGGCTTTTTTATACTCGATCAGGGGGCTTTGCTATACTCGATCACAGGACTTTGTTATATTCGATCAGGCGACTTTGTTATACTCGTCCAAGGGACTTTGTTATACTCGATCAGTGGGCTTTGTAATACTCGATCAGGGAACTTTGTTATACTCGATCAGGGGAATTTGTTATACTCGATCAGAGGACTTTGTTATACTCGATTAGGGGCCTTTCTTCTTCTCGAGCAGAGGACTTTGTTATACTCGATCAGGGGACTTTGTTATACTCGATCAGGGGACTTTGTTATACTCGACCTGGGGCCTTTGTTATGCTCGATAAGGAGCCTTTGTTATATTCGATCATGGGACTTTGTGATACTCGACCAGGGGACATTGTTATACTCGACCAGGGAGCTTTTTTATACTCGATCAGGGGGTTTTGTTAAACTCGATTAGGGGGCTTTGTTATACTCGATCAGGGGACTTTGTTATACTCGACCAGGGGACATTATTATTCTCGATCAGGGGGCTTTGTTATACTCGATTAGGGACTTTATTGTACTCGATCAGGGGAATTTGTTATACTCGATCTGGGGGCTTTGTTATACTCAATCAGGGGACTTTGTTATTCTCGACCAGGGGACATTGTTATACTCGATCAGGGGACTTTGTTATACTCGATCAGGGGGTTTTGTTATTCTCAATCAGTGGACTTTGTAATACTCGACCAGGGAACTTTGTTATACTCGATCAGGGGAATGTGTTATACTCGATGAGGGGGCTTTGTTATACTCGACCAGGGAACTTTGTTATACTCGATCAGGGGAATGTGTTATCTACTCGATCAAGGGACTTTGTTATACTAGAACAGGGGACTTTGTTATGCTCGATCAGGGGACTTTGTTATTCTGATTATAGGACTTTGTTATACACGATCATGGGACTTTGTTGTTCTCGATCAGGGGACTGTAATATTCGACCAGGGAGCTTTTTTATACTCGATCAGGGGGCTTTGTTATACTCGATCAGGGGGCTTTGTTATACTCGATCAGTGGAATTTGTTATACTCGATCAGGGGAATTTGTTATACTCGATCTGTTGAATTTGTTATACTCGATCAGGGGACTTTGTTATACTCGATTACGTGACTTTCTTATACTCGATCAGGGGACTTTGTTATACTCGATTACGTGACTTTCTTATACTCGATCAAGGGACTTTGTTATACTAGAACAGGGGACTTTGTTATACTCGATCAGGGGACTTTGTTATTCTGATTATGAGACTTTGTTATACACGATCATGGGACTTTGTTATACTCGATCAGGGGACTTTGTTATACTCGACCAGGGGACTTTGTTATACTCGATCAGGGGACTTTGTTATACTAGAATAGGGGCTTTGTTATACTCGATCAGGGGACTTTGTTATACTCGATCAGGGGGCTTTGTTATACTCGATCAGTGGAATTTGTTATACTCGATCAGGGGAATTTGTAATACTCGACAAGGGGACTTTGTTATAGTCGATCAGGGGACTTTGTTTTATTTTATTAGGGGCCTTTGTTATACTCGATCAGGGGCCTATGTTATACTCGATAATTTGACTTTGTTATACTCGACCAGGGGACTTTGTTATACTCGACCAGGGGGCTTTTTTATGCTCGATCAGGGGCTTTGCTATACTCGATCACAGGGCTTTGTTATATTCGATCAGGGGACTTTGTTATACTCGACCAGGGCACTTTGTTATACTCGATCAGGGGGCTTTGTAATACTCGATCAGGAATCTTTGTTATACTCGATCAGGGGAATTTGTTATACTCGATCAGAGGACTTTGTTAAACTCGATTAGGGGCCTTTCTTATTCTCGATCAGGGGACTTTGTTATACTCGATCAGGGGACTTTGTTATACTCGATCAGGGGACTTTGTTAGACTCGACCAGGGGCCTTTGTTATGCTCAATAAGGAGCCTTTGTTATATTCGATCAT
>NW_024712363.1:0-14954 GCF_018991925.1 Homarus americanus
CTCCACATACCACCCCTCCCTCCCTGCACGTACCACGTCTTCCTCCCTGCACATACCACATCTTCCTCCCTCCACATACCACGCCTTCCTCCCTCCACATACCACCCCTCCCTCCCTCGTGGAAGTAGATTATCGACTTTTTGGGAGGTATTAACATGTTTTCCAAAGTAGATTATCATAGAAAACGGGAAATTTGTATCATAGAAAATGGGAAATATCTACTTTCCGGGAAAGTTGGTTATCTACTTTCCTGAAAAGTAGATTATCTACTTTTCGGGAAAGTAGATTTTCGACTTTTCGTGGAAGTATATTATCGACTTTTTGGGAGGTATTAACATATTTTCCAAAGCAGATTATCCCTCCACATACCACCTCTCCCTCCCTCCACATACCACCTCTCTCTCCCTCCCTTCACATTCCACCCCTCCCTCCTTCCTACCACCTCTCCCTCCTTCCCTCGACATACCACCTCGCCATCCCTCCACATAGCACCCCTCCCTCCCTCCACATACCACCCCTCCCTCCTACTTCCTACCACCTCTCCCTCCCTCCTCGATACATAAATACCACTTCCAGACCTCCACATAGCACACCCTCCTCCCTCCACATAACACCACCTCTCCTCCCATTTCCCTACCACCCTCCCTCCTCCTCTTCTTCTACCAATTCCTCCTCCTCGATTATGGCTGACTCTCCATCCTCCACATGCCTGACCTTTCTCTCCACATACCAACCTCTCTCCCTTCACATAACAATTCTCCTTCCCACCAATTCTCCTCCTCCCTCGACATAATACCACTGTAATGGTCAAGGATAAGAGCTAACCTGAAAACCTTAAGGATTCATATTACGCTCAAACGTCCACAAAACCTTCCGAGTCCCCCAGTGGAAACGTCCCCCGTTTTCTCTGTTTCCCCCGCCTTTGTCTATGGGAGCAGACGCTGTATGCTGGGACCTGTTGCCATCCATTCCTTTGTAATCAATTTAATTCTGCTTTCGATAGCTGAGTCAGAGCATTGTTAGTGAAGATAATAGTAGAGAATGAAAATGAGTTCATAGGCTCAATTTCAACGTCAGAGGGTACCGTAAATTAATTCATTGGAATAGGAGTAGCTGGACTCCCTGGTCTGGTTTGAGTGAGGGCACGCGGGCATTTTAACCGTTAGTAAGTGCCCGTCCCTTCATCCATACAGGTATGCCATTCCACGCTGTGTTGTAATTTGCCCTTCTTTAAGTGATTTGACCCAATTAATAGTTGATTGTGCAAGTGTTACAGTAACGTAGTTGATATGCTCTGAGTAAAGTCATATTTACGTCTTTAACGTCCCCTGAAACGTGTTGTGGTTGTCACCAGTTAGTAAGTGCCCGTCCCTTCATCCATACAGGTCCCTAACGCAGCCTAGGCCGTGTCTGTAGGGTGGATGTTGTATCCACTATGTCTGGGGACATGTCCGAGGTCCAGTAGGATCAGTTACCTTCGTGAGACCCGGCCGTCAGACACTTCAGACCACCTATAGCCCCCATAGCTGGCTCGTCTGGCCCTAACGCTCGGTCCACGAGGTGACCCTGGACCACCAAGCCACACCCCACTACCAGCCCCCATCATTGGTGGATGAATGTCTAACTTAGTAGGGTTATATTTGTGTGGTGGAATTAACCCACTGGGATCTCCAGAGTTCGTCAGATAGTACTCCATGGTGGCTGGACCCCATGGCTGTTGCTTGAGTATCACTCCTGACGACTGAGTGTTGTAGTGGCAGTTGCCTAGTATTTATGGTGCTAAGTGACTATCATAGTTGTGCTATTGAGTATGTCCACCCAGTAGGGTTGGAAGTGTATTGAATATGTCCACCCAGTAATGGTGTGAGTATGTGGAGCCTGAGGGCCTAGTAATAGATTTCGTCTGTTAGTACAAACCAATTTTTTCTTCTAATTTCATATTCATGTTTAAATAAACTTTGTATTTGTATAATTGTGTATATTATTTACCTACAGTATTTACCGTTATTTCTTCCCTATTGCTTGATACTATCATTACACCTACCCACGAGCCTCCTATCGTCACGCTACCAATGGTGATATATAAGAGTAAAAGGAATTGTTACTGGCACACAGGCCCTCATAAATGGTGGCAGTAGCAGCCCTCATAAATGGTGGCAGTAGCAGCCCTCATAAATGGTGGCAGCTCAAGCCCTCATAAATGGTGGCAGCTCAAGCCCTCATAAATGGTGGCAGCTATGGTGATGTAATGAACATAGTATCGAGTTGGGAGGAATGACTGTGATACTGTAGTTTAACTGAGTTATAACCATTTCTCTGTACGGGTATTTAATAACCATTCCACTGTAACTAATGAGTATTTCAGATTGCTAATGATTTTGTTCCATATTTTTCCGAGGTACAGCTTTTTGTGGTGGTTTGCAGAGAAAGTGAAATAAGTTCAAAGAAATACCTTGGAGTTAGGTTAGAAAAAGTCTTGTTTAAAGTAAAAGGAAACCTGCAACAATAACTTGTAGAGTGTGAATAAGGTTCATTAATAGTGGAAGAATTTTGATATGTAACAATCTGCCCAAATTTTTTTTTCTGTTGTTAACTCAGTATTACTTACAGACAGTGAATACATGTTTGGGCCGTGGCACTAGTTGTGAAATGTTCCATCGTGGGAGTGCCCAGTGTTTTAATTCTGAGTGCTAACAGAAGCATTGCACTATATGCAAAGGTTAAGTGGATGCTAATTCTGCATTTGTAATATTCTTTAGTTATGTGTTAGGTAGGATATATATTCCATTTACTTAATATCTCGGGGCATTTTACAGTTCCTACTATTAATATTCCTATGTATACGCTATAATTTAAAGTTATTTTAACCAGGTGCTAACGGGTCATTATTTTGTGTAACGTATGTTATGTGAACTCTAATGCCAGTATACTTTCAGAATACAGTATTATATATGTGAGGACCTTATGGTGATACGGTATATGGAAAATGTTATACAAGTGTATGGACCCAGAATTGTGAGTACGGAAATTCGTGAAGTGTTCACGCAGTGTTGCACCATACTGAGTCTGTGAATGGCAAAGTGTCTAAGTGAATTTTTGATGCCATAATATTATCTTTGGGGAGATTAATAATCTGAACAGTAGTTTGAATAGTTGATGCATGGAGTGTTAGTCGTATTGCAGAAAATCAGTACCAGTCCTTGGGTCTTGAGTGAGCACTGTGCAGTGTATTGTATTTACAGTGGGGTATACCTGTAGTATTGATTTGTTGTAACACAATGGCAGATGCTAACGCAAATAAGGGGACCATGACGGCCAAAGCCGCTGTTGATTTAGCAACAAAAGTCCAAGCACTTCTGGCTAAACTCGCTAAAGCCATGGGTAAAGGAGGAGAAAACCAGTGGTTAGACTGGATCTTTAAGAAACAGTGGGCTTTGTAAGTGAACCTCCTTGGTTGTTGATGGGTAGTGAAGTGCACAATCTGTTGTAGGTAACTTTTGGTAATTGAAGAAGAAAAAAAAAAATGGAGGATTTTTTTTTTTGGGGGGTTAAAAGTATTTTGCAGAGGAAGGGTCAATTTGCAGTAAAGACAGAGATTGGAAGATGTATTGGCAGTTATGCAATCATCTGAAGGGTATCTGTTACTAGTATGAGTAAAGATACCAGTGGTGAATTCTCAAGTTCTGGTTGGTAAGTCCTACGTAGGCTGGGTGTTGTTGGTATATAGGTGTAGAGTTCGTGACTTTCAGGGAGTATTCGGGCATATAAATATGGTGCTATTACTTCTACATGGCAAATGCCATAAGTACAGACAGTTTTGGTTTGGTGGTGTTCTCATGAGGACCGTTTCGTTAGCATTGAATTCTTGGGAATACCCGCTCGTTCGGAGTCCCTTGAAGGGTGCTGCCTCTCGCGAGTGCGACATAACTCTTAAGATTAAGGGCAACAAATCATTCCTTTGACTTGATGGGGTCCGTTCGTCTATGTCCTAGCTTGAGAAATCTGTGTTAAATCTCAGTGTGTCCTGTCAGCATTTGACCAATCGCGTAAAAGAAACTTTCATAATCTATGAACATTGAAATTTGAGTTCTGTAAGGAAATTTTGAGTGTGCATTTTATCTACCGATGTGAGGGTGTATTTTGTAACATGTAACACCATTTATTATTATTATTATATGATATGAGGTATCTAACTCAAATCATTATTATTCTATGATGATGTACTTGACCCCATTTATTATTATATGATATGATGTATGTAACACCATTTATTATTATATGATATGATGTATTTACCGCCATTCAGTATTATTATGACATGATGTACCTAACCCCATGTGCTATTATTTTTGGTGCTATTTTGTAATATGTATCCCAATATATTTTTTATGAAGGTGTGTCACATTCTAATTGTATGTTAACAGATTTCCATTTCTTGTACCTAATCCTGACCACCGGTAGGGAATTATTTTTCTAGTTTTATTGATATAATTTGTGCAATGTTTTGTATGAGGATTTATACTTTATATTAATGATTTAATATGTATGTCACTACTTACGTGTTTTCTGAACGTTACCGCATAATGATGAATCTTGGGGAAGGAGGAAGCTTTGTAATGGTCATGATAAGAGCTAACCTGAAAACCTTAAGGATTCATATTACGCTCAAACGTCCACAAAACCTTCCGAGTCCCCCAGTGGAAACGTCCCCCGTTTTCTCTGTTTCCCCCGCCTTTGTCTATGGGAGCAGACGCTGTATGCTGGGACCTGTTGCCATCCATTCCTTTGTAATCAATTTAATTCTGCTTTCGATAGCTGAGTCAGAGCATTGTTAGTGAAGATAATAGTAGAGAATGAAAATGAGTTCATAGTCTCAATTTCAACGTCAGAGGGTACCGTAAATTAATTCATTGGAATAGGAGTAGCTGGACTCCCTGGTCTGGTTTGAGTGAGGGCACGCGGGCATTTTAACCGTTAGTAAGTGCCCGTCCCTTCATCCATACAGGTATGCCATTCCACGCTGTGTTGTAATTTGCCCTTCTTTAAGTGATTTGACCCAATTGATAGTTGATTGTGCAAGTGTTACAGTAACGTAGTTGATATGCTCTGAGTAAAGTCATATTTACGTCTTTAACGTCCCCTGAAACGTGATGTTGTTGTCACCGGTTAGTAAGTGCCCGTCCCTTCATCCATACAGGTCCCTAACGCAGCCTAGGCCGTGTCTGTAGGGTGGATGTTGTATCCACTATGTCTGGGGACATGTCCGAGGTCCAGTAGGATCAGTTACCTTCGTGAGACCCGGCCGTCAGACACTTCAGACCACCTATAGCCCCCATAGCTGGCTCGTCTGGCCCTAACGCTCGGTCCACGAGGTGACCCGGGACCACCAAGCCACACACCACTACCAGCCCCCATCATTGGTGGATGAATGTCTACCTCAGTAGGGCTATATTTGTGTGGTGGAATTAACCCACTGGGATCTCCAGAGTTCGTCGGATAGTACTCCATGGTGGCTGGACCCCATGGCTGTTGCTTGAGTATCACTCCTGACGACTGAGTGTTGTAGTGGCAGTTGCCTAGTATTTATGGTGCTAAGTGACTATCATAGTTGTGCTATTGAGTATGTCCACCCAGTAGGGTTGGAAGGGTATTGAATATGTCCACCCAGTAATGGTGTGAGTATGTTGAGCCTGAGGGCCTAGTAATAGATTTCGTCTGTTAGTACAAACCAATTTTTTCTTCTAATTTCATATTCATGTTTAAATAAACTTTGTATCTGTATAATTGTGTATATTATTTACCTACAGTATCTACCGTTATTTCTTCCCTATTGCTTGATACTATCATTACACCTACCCACGAGCCTCCTACCGTCACGCTACCAATGGTGATATATAAGAGTAAAAGGAAGTGTTACTGGCACACAGGCCCTCATGAAGGGTGGCAGTAGCAGCCCTCATAAATGGTGGCAGCTCAAGCCCTCATAAATGGTGGCAGCTCAAGCCCTCATAATAGTATGCTTTAAATACACCCCCAAACATACTTAAACTTTATAAGTAACAGTTAAACCAAAAAGCAAAAACGACATATAGGATAGGGATAAAAGTAAAAAAAATGTAAAAAATTAGGACCATCTTTATTTCTGAAATGAAAACTTCAACTTCCTAACCTAACCTAACCTAACCCAACCTAACCTAACCAATAATTAACCACAGAGAAGAACAGTATATTTTACCCTCAACTATTTAATTATGTCCGTAACTTTTGAAAGCCCTTACTCTTGTCAGACAAAAGCCATCCCAATCAAAGTAGGGGGCTTTTGTCTGGGTGGCTTTTGTCGGGGGGGCTTTTGTCTGTACCCCAGTGAGGATAGTGTCTTAGTATAAAATCGCAATGCTGTGAAACAAAATCTTAATATTTAATCTCAGTACCGCAGCAAAAGTCACATCAATATTTTTTAACCAATACTTTAATATTTCTTACCTTATAGTATTATGTCTTCCAACGAAGTAAATAACTGGATCGAAAACACAAGAGAACTTAAAAGTCGTCTAGCCTCCCCTCGTCTTGTCACGATGGAGACTTGTGCAGAACTGAAGTGAATTGCTTGTAACTGGTGGATTGGTCGGCTGTACATGAACTGATATGACCCGAGACTGCATGGTTTTGCAGCTACTGGAGACGTTAATCCTTCCCTTTGTATCGGCGACAAGTTAATCCTCGTCGTGTCTGACCTAACACCTGACCCACACCACATGAGCTCACTGGCGTACTTGTTTGAAGTTGTTTCCTGAATCCTCAACAGGTTACAGGTTGTGTGTGGGGGGGGGGCGCATAGCAAGGGTGTACGTAGCTCATGACGTGGCCGTGATGATGTGGGTCAGGTGTTAGGTCAGACACGACAAGGATTAACCTGCTGCCGATACAAAGGGATGGATTAACGTCTCCAGTAGCTGCAGACATGGGTGATGAGCAGACCCAAAAGTGCCGCCCCCTGTGCAGCGCCTGGGGCGGATCGCCCCCAGCTACGCTAGTGACCCCATCCCTAGCATAAAGGTCCCTTCTGTCGGAGAAGGTAAGAAATAGGTGATTCCATCATATGGTGAGTCAGTTAGGTTAGGTTTTTGTTTTTCTAGTGTTTTTTGGTGTATTTTGCCAGATTTTTTTTCGGAAAACGTCAACGAAAAAAATTCGAAAAAAAAAACCCGGCTAATTTCCCCCAGAAATGAAGGTCATATTCGGTCTAAACACACACAAATACACTAGAAAAATATATTTTTTACTTTCTAACAGAGAACGGTGTGACAAAGCAAATTTACCACAATACGAAATGCATATTAATAACAGTGAAAGAGACCGGTGTAATACTATAAATTCACCGATAATAATAATACAACGTATCACCAACGCCATTACAAGCATAACTCCAGCTGTGCTTGAACGTGTTCTTCAGCAGTGGAGGACACGCATTGAAGAGTGTTTTCAACAGAATGGTAGTCATGTAGAGCATATTATATAAAAAAAAATGGATTTTCATATAAAATTTATTTTTCCTATGTATGGAAATTGATGTAATAATTCTGTACATACAGTATAAAGTACTTTACTCTTATGAACTGTCAGAGTTTCTTCCCTTAATGGATGACTCTTCTCCATGGTGAAGTGGATTGGCCTGCCAAAATGCTGACAAATAATTCTTTAATACCGTCACTGTCAGACATCTTGAATAGGTGTATCACACAGGCTCACAAACCATTAAAATTGTTGTGCTGGTGGATCACGTTAGGGGCCACAGTGAGTAGACGTGTGGTTCAGGCTGTCTGAGTTAAGCCGCCATTGGCTGCGTCCTCTCATTTCCACGTTCATACTCTCAAGAATTTCAAAATATTATTATTCTACAGTATTCCTCATCCGTTTAATTTTAAAGTAATATTTTTATTAAATGATTAAATTTTTCTAAATAAGTGATGTTAATTGAGTAGCGAACATTTTGCACATTTTTTTAATGAAATGTTATACCCGGCGCCTGGGGGCAAGTAGTTCTACGCTAATGAAAATAAAATTGAAATTTTTATTTACGTATTTTTGAAGGCTTATGATGGTATTAAAAGTTCTACAATAAATGTATGGAATGGAGATTTTTTGTTTTATTTTAATTGACCGCTGGATTCAATCCAACGTCGCTGATTGGCTAGCGATGACATCGCTTATTAAGCTCCGCCCACTTGGTTACATCAAACAGTAGAAGTTTGATATTTACAAGTGAAAGTGGAGTGCTTTTCTTTTATAACAATGATTTATTGCGCTGTAGCCACCTGCCTCTTTCGCCTTTGACTCAAAACCCAAACTTTTCCTTCTTCTTGGAAGCATGCTTTGGTTCAGCCCATCCTGAAGAAGGGTGACCATTCTAATCCCTCTAACTATCACCCCATTGCCCTAACTTCATCCCTCTCTAAGATTTTCGAAACTATCTTGAACTCCCATTTTCTCCATCACCTTGAACGCCTTTCTCTTTTGTCGGATCACCAGTATGGCTTTCGCCAGGCGAGATCTACTGGTGACCTGCTCTCCTATTGCACCCATCTTTGGTCATCCTCTTGTAGTGGAATTCTCCCCTACAAACGCTGTTTGTCGCTGCCTAGCCGACCCCACCAATTCCCCAGTGTATGCCTCGTGGTCTAGGTCAACCAGCGCCGCCATACACCACGGAGCGGGGGTCAACTGCTAAGCCACGCCTACCCCCGCTATTTAAGACCTGACCTCGTGGTGATCTGTCTCTCCTTCTACCTACACCAACCAGCCAGCAACACCTCCGCCTGCCTGGCGGTCCTCTCTCCCGCTGGCGAGCATGGCGACCCACAAGCTGTCCTTCTCTGAGCGTCCTCACCAACCAGCTCTCTACATCACGCTTGTAACCATGCTGCCTTCCCAGCACCAAGCTGCATTGTACATCCAATACAACATGTATATAGAGAGCACATTGTGAGTTTCCTTTCTCCATCCCATCCTGAGTGTGAACCAAACAATTTCATACCCCACACTCTCTTAGGGCCTATGGGGAAACTTTTGTTGTGGCCCTCGACATCTCCAAAGCATTTGACAGGGTATGGCACAAGTCTTTGCTATCTAAACTTCCCTCTTTTGGTTTCTCTCCCCCACTTTGTTCTCTCATCTCTAGCTTCCTTGAGAACCGATCCATGGCAGTTGTTGTCGAGGGATCGGTTTCTCACTCTTTCTCTACCAATAGTGGTGTCCCACAGGGTTCTGTTCTTTCACCAACTCTCTTCCTTCTTTTTATCAATGATTTACTTCACACCAACTAATTCTATCCATTCTTACGCTGATGATTCTACTCTTCACTCTTCCTCACATTTTCCCCTTCCTCCTATCTCTCAAACTAGATCTGTTTCTAGAACTGATATCATTACTTCTATCAACGCGGATCTCTGAATGGGGAGATACAAACTTGGTTAAGTTCAATAGTAATAAAACTCAATATTTACCGATTACACTTTGTAAATTAGACGATCTCCCACCAATTACACTTCAGGACGCTATCATCCTCCCAAATTCTGAAATAAATATGTTAAGCCTCACCATTTCCTCCAATATGTCCTGGAAATCACACATCCTTAGTATAACTAAAGCTGCCTCCCGAAAATTGGGAATGCTGTACAGATGCCGCAGCTACTTCACTCCTGAGCAGTTGCCCCAAGTATATAAGGGATTCATTCGTCCTTACTTGGAGTACTTGGATTTGTGCTGTCGTGGATTTCTCTCCTACAAACGCTGTTTGTCGCTGAGTAGCCGACCCCGCGAATTTCCCAGTGTATGCCTCGTGGTCTGGGTCAACCAGCGCCGCCATACATCACGGAGGTCAACTACTAAGCCACGCCTACACCGCGCTATTTAAGACCTGACCTCGTGGTGACCTGCCTCCCTTTCTACCTACACCAACCAGCCAGCAACACCTCCTCCTCCTCCGCCTGCCTGGCGGTCCTCGCTCCCGCCGGCGAGCATGGCGACCCACAGGCTGGTCCTCCTCTGAAAATCCTCACCAACCAGCTCTCTTCTTCTAGCTACAGCCGCAGCAAGCTACACCACCTCCTCCGCCGCTGCCTGGCGGCCCTCGCTCCCGCCGGTGAGCATGGCGACCCACAAACTGTCCTCCTCTGAGCACCCTCACCAACCAGCTCTCTCTACATCACGCTTGTAACCATGCTGCCTTCCCAGCACCAAGCTGCATTGTACATCCAATACAACATGTATATAGAGAGCACATTGTGAGTTTCCTTTCTCCATCCCATCCTGAGTGTGAACCAAACATCCCATACCCCACAGTAGCAGACAATGGATAAATAGGACCTACTCTTTATCAGTCCGTACACCTGTACTGTCAATGAACAGTACATTGTTTATACACTTCAGGTATATACACTAAACATTAAGTCACATAAACGTCGTGAGAGCACTGACAATGTAATCCTGTGTGTTTTTATCAACATATATGTGAAAAAAAATACATCGAATTCAGAATAAACTCGTGTATTTTTTCTGTGATACTGTAAAACGATGATGAAATTAAGTAGAAGAGTATTTTTAACTTCCATAATGTACATTTGAGATAAAATAATTAAATGAGTCAGGGAGTTGTCGGTAAGGACTTGCATTATAAGTGTTTCAAATGATAAAGGTAATATACCCGTGATAACCACATCAAGAGACTGAGATAATACAATCTGTGGATCAACTATTACAGATACGTTAGATATTAGTACTAACAGTTGGTGGGGAAAGACTCCACCAGAGGCACATAGTAGTTACATCCGTTCGTCAGTTTCCTGTGACGTAGTGTGGTGTAAAGCCCTCACTCAGTCCCCATGTCAGTTTAGGAGTGAGGCTGGTCCACTTCAAGATGTGTTGAACAAGTGCAGGTTTAACAGAAGAGCAAGTACGTGGACGTGGTTAATTACCCAACGCTGAGCTTAACCACACCCACCCACGTTGAAAAACATCACTTCTCGTCTCATCAGTGACGTTAAACAGCGTCTTATTCTGGTTAGTACTTGGACCCGTGGCCGCCCGGGATCATCATCCGCTTAACCTTTAAACTACACAAAATCACTATCGGAAATAAGCTACTGGTGGCTTTGAGGCTACCATAGTCATATTACCTAAATTCATCATCCACACACACACAATGGTGGGTCTAGGGTTTTTTTTTTGGGGGGGGGGGGAGTCCAAGGAGCGTTGTGAGCCCCCTTCTCTACACCCACACCCTAATATTCGTACAACCTATTGTTAAAACACGAAAACAACGTCAAGAGATAACACGTGGACAACTAGAAACAAATACTTTAACACTGCCTTCATTTTGTCTCAACTGGTGTTAGGTAAACTTATCTAGTTAAGGAAGTCTCGTTAATTATGATGTTAATCTTTAAATTTTATGATAAGTTAACGAGTTAAGGGCATTTAAACATTATTAATTCAGAGGAACATTAATCGTAATCGTAAGACCCATTGTGCATTAAACCTCGTATGAAAGTACAGTACAGTATCAGGCTGTGTTTGGCGCTGTTAAAGTCAATCAGGATAAACTAATTTCCATGTAACATATGAGTATTTATAACATTAACTATTATTGTACATGCCTAGATATACACAGTACAAACATGCATATTTATATACAAACACACATCTGTGATTTTATACATATTTAGGTGTTAATTCATGTGTTCAAGTTGACACACACTTTGACCTTCTTGGCACGACCCTATATAAGAGCCCAGTTGACCATTAATCCTTCATTACAGTTTTCAGTGAACTGATCCACCGACCAGTGAACTGATCCACCGACCAGTGAACTGATCCACCGACCAGTGAACTGATCCACCAACCAGTGAACTGATCCACAAGGGATTCGTGAACAGTGTAGTAGTTGTATGGTTCATTGGTAGTCATACAACAGTGTGGTATAGTGTGACCTCAACAGTGTGTGGTATAGTGTGACCTCAACAGTGTGTGGTATAGTGTGACCTCAACAGTGTGGTATAGTGTGACATCAACAGTGTGTGATGTAGTGAGGCCTCAACAGTGTGTGGTGTAGTGTGGCCTCAACAGTATGTGGTATAGTGTACATCATGGTGTGGCCTCTACAGTGTGTGGCATAGTGTACATAATGGTGTGGCCTCAACTGTGTGGTATAGTACATCATGGTGTGGCCTCTACAGTGTGTGGCATAGTGTACATCATGGTGTGGCCTAAACTGTGTGGTATAGTGTACATCATGGTGTGGCCTCTACAGTGTGTGGCATAGTGTACATCATGGTGTGGCCTCAACTGTGTGGTATAGTGTACATCATGGTGTGGCTTCAAAGTGTTTGTTATAATGTACATCATGGTGTGGTCTCAACTGTGCTATAGTGTACATCATGGTGTGGCCTTAGCTGTGTGGTATAATGTACATCATGATGTGGCCTCAACAGTGTGGTATAGTGTACATCATAGTGTGGCCTCAACAGTGTGTGGTATAGTGTACAGGTACATCATAGTGTGACCTCAACAGTGTGTGGTATAGAGTACAGGTACATCATAGTGTGGCCTCAACAGTGTGGTATGGTATAGTGTACATCATAGTGTGGCCTCAACAGTGTGTGGTATAGTGTACATCATAGTGTGGCCTCAACAGTGTGGTATAGTGTATATCATGGTGTGGCGCCACATACCACACCTGAGGTTGTTTGTTCAATATTTAGTGATGATAATGGAGCCTGCAGTAGTGCCCTGCGTCACTATGGAACTGGACAACTACACCAATCAAGACGTCTGCTTCGGGAAATACTTCAAGGCTGTGAGTAAGTTTGGTCAAGTGGTTCTCAGCTCAACGTTCATGTCCATCTACCAGACTCTTGACGATACTGATAAAGGAACTTTACCTCTGAAAGATTATTGCCTAAAAAAGTTGAACTGGAGTTTGAGAAACCTAAATAAGATTTTCAATACATCTGAGAGGCTCATAATCACCAAGGTTCCTACTGACCATGAGTTTGTTTGTGATGTGTCTTTACTCTTCAAGATCATCATGGAGGTTTTAAGGAATCTTCCCGATACCATTAAAAAAGATATACGGGATTTAAAGAACCTGAGAAACACCGTATGTCACGAAGACCTTCAGATGGACGAAGTCGAGTTGAAGCGTCGAATAGAAGAGCTTAAAAGTGTGTGTCAAGCCACCCTGAAGGGTACTGCGGCTCTCACTGGCAAAGATCTCTCGAGTATCATGGCGGAGGTAGAGAACGGCCTCCAGAGTCTTCTTAAGGCTCGGCTTGAACACACTAACATAATCTCTTATATGCAAGATTTAGAAAGTTTTCGTCGAGAGAATCATTCCAAGATGATCAGTAGGGGAAGGAAGGAGCTGATGAGAACTTACTCCGAGACAAACATCCTCAACCCGTGTTCTTGGCTCAGTGACAAAAGCTTTGAGCACTTTACTGTTGACAATATTTTTACCACTTTGAAGATAGTTGGGAATGGAACTAATGTGATGATGCATGATATCCTGAATGTGGAATCACTGAAGATGAGGTTTGTGCCACGTATGGTGATCGTGAAGGGGGTAATGGGGGCAGGTAAGACCTCCCTCTACCGCTACCTGCTAAGTGAATGGTGCAAACTGTCCACTACCATTACTGGTCTAATGGCTGTTGATATTGTTATTGGCATAGAGATGAGAACAGTGTGTTGTGGATCACTCATACAGTTCCTCAGAGAACAGCTTCTCAAGAACACTTCACGAATGTTTAACAAGATAGACATAATCCCAGTACTTCAGGATATTAATGTTCTCTTTATCATTGATGGTATGGATGAAGCCACGAGTCAGGGCAAGAACTTAGTGAAGGAGATTGTACACAAGTTTACACAAGCTAAAATCATCATCACCACCAGGCCGGAAATGATCTTAGAGCTGATGCAAATGGCAGAGGACCACATTGTTCTGCAGATCGAAGGCTTTGATGAGGAAAACCAGCACAAATTTTTAGAGAAAATATTTGCCCTCAAATACCCTGACAAAAGCCGCCAGAAGGAAGAAACGAATAAGTTCGTGTCATACATGGAAGGAGCACGCAAGTCACTTGCCTTCCACTTTACACTGCCACTAACACTGGCACTCTCACTCATCTTGTGGTGCGATGACTCACAAAAGGTGATCACTGTCAGTACAACTACTCGCCTCTACCAAAATATTTATGAAATGTGTCAACAAAAACTAACATCTCGGTTGGTAAGCCTGGGATGGGGTCATGCTGTGTCCGTGAGCCGCAAGGTGCGACGCTGGCTGCTGACGCTGGGTCACATTGCCTGGTGTATGATGCGTGAGGAAGCCCTTCACTTGAGCCAAGAACATACTAACCATCTCATTGACCTCTGCGAAACAGAAGGCATTGATGCTATACAAACTTTGTCAACTTTTTTGAACTGTGAAGGCAAGAAGAGACTGACTGGCCCCTTACACTGTTTTTCTTTCCATCACAGCTCTGGCCAGGAGTTTCTTGCTGCCATGTATATAAGTGAACAAGTGACCACCTCACAGTCTCTCTCCTCCATATTCAAGGACATTGAATCTTCAAGGTTCCAAGTACTAATACTGTATATCGCTGGGCTCTTGAAAATTAATAATAAAATGACAGCATCTTTAGCCGGGGAGATAAAGAACATACTGACACGCTGTATGACAATACATGACAGTGACCCCATCATCCTGTGGCGGCTGCTGGAAGAGGCTGAGAAAGATCCCGCGGTATGTGATGTGGTGGCAGTCATTGTTAGCCAGACAGAATTTTGGGTTATTAATTCTTGGGACAGCCCAGAAACTACTGAAGCTAAACTGAACTTGCTTAAACAAACTGGCACTGCTCCCTTTGAGGTCATGATGCAGGTACTATACA
>NW_024712364.1:0-14856 GCF_018991925.1 Homarus americanus
TAGGGTGATTGTATTATATAAACTAAAAGTATTAACCCAAATTTATATAATTGTTATTGCCATGAGACAAGGGCTAATACATCGCTCGGTCACCACCTTCTAAGCTTTTACGAGGAATTAGCTTCTCACAGAGGAAAAAAACTATACATAAACCTATCAATGTTACATACATATATGTAAAAACACTAAACTGAGGCAACTGCAACCTGGGGTTCAGCAGTTACTAGGGTCCTAACCTTAAGTGTCTTACAGAAAGTATATTATGTACAATCTTAAATTAAAATGATATTGATCTCTAGGAGCAAAACAAAAAATATTACTGCCAATATTACACAAAGTGGGAATAGTTAATTTATCTAACATAAGATTGAATTCATTGAGTCAAAAAGGAAACTTGGTACAATGAAATCAAATCCAAAGTGAGATTCAAATTCAATGCAAAATGATGATGGGAAGGCAAGGTTTTCAACGAACTACAGGTTATCGTACAGTAAATCGGAGCCTTATAATAACCTTTCACAACTAATTGGTTATCACCATCTTGGCATCTCAAAGTGACGTTAGTTTCTTCAGGGAAAAGAGAAAACAAAATTAATATATATAGATATATACTGAACATTATATAGATGTGCATGAAACACAGTTTTCCTGGAAAATGAGACAAGAGCTACTACAATGTGGTGTCAGGCATGTGTATCATGAACGTGGTCTAAGGTACGCATGTCACATATATGTTGTCAGGTATGTCTGTTAGTAATGTGATGGCAGGTACTGTACAATATGTGTGTGTGTGTGTGTATCAGGTATGTGTGTCAGATATGTAATATCAGGTATGGGTGTGTGTGTCATGTATGTGGTGTCAGATATTTGGTATAAGGTAAGTGTGTCAGGTATGCAGTGTCAGATATGTGGTATCAGGTATGTAGTGTCAGGTATATGTCAGATATGTGGTATCAGGTATGTAGTGTCAGGTATATGATGCCAGGTACGTAATGTCAGGTAAATGATGTCATCGTCCCTTTCACCTACCTCCCCTACCCACAACACAGCTCCACCTAAAAGCATTTTCCCGCCTCCCCTTCTCAACCTCTCACCTACAAAATTCCTTCTTCTCCCCCATCAGCTAACTTTGTACCAGCTCCTCTAGTAAGAAAAGTCATGGCTAAGGACAGGATCAAGCCCCCCGGCCGCAGGGAGCTCCTAAAAGTACATTATCACAGGGAAACCACATTGAAGACGTCCCCTGGGCCCTCGTATTCCAGCACCTTGAATATTTCACACCTTTACGACACTGCCGTTCACTATGATAAATCAGTTTCAGAAAGTCTAAATTTAGGTCTCTCTGGTTTTGAAATAATGATACTAGGCAAGTCCATTTCTTAACAATTGATATTTTAGACTGATTATGTGTCTTAATTTTTTTTGTTACTCTAAGGCAAATAAAAAATGATTGAGTTTTAGATGTATTTGATATAGTTCAGACAATTTTAATTAAGTTAAAAATAAATAATTCAATTTCAGATATTTTAATTTCTCAGGTATTAATTTCAAATAAGTATAATATGTATGAATCAGACAACGTGACTATGAAAGTTGAATATTCTATTTACTCTAAGTATGACTCCTATTATTGGTACCTTTCTTAGGTAAATTAGTTTAAAAAACTATATATATATATATATATATATATATATATATATATATATATATATATATATATATATATATATATATATATATATATATATATATATATATATATATATATATATATATATATATATATTATATATATATATATATATATATATATATATATATATATATATATATATATATATATATATATATATATATATATATATATATATATATATATATATATATATATATATATATATATATATATTTCATGTAGATCCACAATGAAAATTGAAAGATAATAAATGGATCCCTTCCATTCCTTGATATGCTTATCATTAGAAATGGCCATAACTATAAATTTAAGGTGTACAAAAGACCTACACAGGTAGACAGTTTCACACATTTTTTTATCGAGTCACCTGGAGTCTACCAAAATGTCATTTTTTTCTGCTATGTTTTTGAGATGTTTGAGTATTTGTGATGCCGAATTTATTGATGAAGAATTGAAACACATTCGTTCCATTGCACAAAAACTTGGGTACCTTTCAGTGATTGTTGATCATTGTTTTAAAAGGGCTAAAAAAACCTTTCATTCTACTCAAACCAGGAAAATTCCTACACTTAAGAAAATTTTGACTCTGCCTTATCGCAATGAATTTGTCCCGTTAGTTCAGTCCCTTAAATTATTAAATATTAATGTTGTTTTTAAGTATGACTCAACCATTACCAATATATTAATCAAGAATAGCCCAACTTTGAATGTAAATGGAAGTGTTTATTGTATTCCATGTGGCAAATGTAATGGAAATTATGTAAGACAGACTGGGAAAGCATTGCAACTCAGAATCAAACAGCATAAGTACAATATCAGAACATCTGAACATCAGAGCATCTGAAAGCAGTGCACTGTTCGTTCATGTTAGGAATAATAATCATTCCATTGATTGGGAAAAAGCTTAGAAGTGAACAAATCATCATATGCTACCTGACCCAGCTCAGCTGCTACCTGACCCAGTTCAGTTGCTACCTGACCCAGCTCACTTGCTACCTGACCCAGTTCAGTTGCTACCTGACCCAGCTTCAGTTGCTACCTGACCCAGCACAGTTGCTAACTGACCCAGCTTGGAGAAGGACGTGTCCCCAAGTTCTCCAGTAGTGACCAAGGAAAATGGCCGCCTTGGATCGTTGTGTCTTGAGGGAAGAGGAGAGTAGTGTGGGGAAAGACGACCTCTTGGCCACTCTGCTAAGGCAGCTAGGGCAGTTGAGGAGTGATGTTGACACTCTAAAGGGGGAAAGGGAAAGGAAGAAGAGAAATTAAAGAATATCACTATCAAAAAAGAGGATGTTCTTAAGAAGATAAATAAACTAAAGAAAACAAAATCCCCAGGGCCGGATGAAATTTTTCCTCGAGTCTTGAAAGAGTGTAGGGAACAGATTAGCGGACCCCTCGTAAACTTATTTACAAAATCATTAGACACTGGAGTTGTGCCAGACTTGTGGAAACAGGCAAATGTAGTACCCATATTCAAAAAGGGAGACAGAGCATCAGCGTCAAATTACCGGCCGATCAGTTTGACGTCAGTAGTGGGGAAATTTCTTGAATCAATTATAGCAGATAGCATCCGATCGCACCTAGAGAAAAGCAAATTAATCTACGACTCTCAACATGGGTTTACAAAGGGAAAATCTTGTCTAACAAATCTGTAACGTTTTTTAGGAAAGTCTTCGAGGTGGTAGATAATGACGAAAATTACGATGTTATTTACATAGACTCTAGTAAAGCATTTGACAGAGTACCGCATCAGAGGCTTCTGAGAAAAATTAAGGCTCATGGTATCGAGGGGAAAGTTTTAAATTGGATAAAATCATGGCTCACCGATAGAACGCAGAGGGTCAGCGTAGATGGTGTTAAATCTGAGTGGGGCCGTGTAACCAGTGGGGTTCCCCAGGGGTCAGTACTAGGCCCACTCTTGTTCATAAATCTACATAAACGATCTAGATACTGGGATCAGCAGTGACATAAGCAAGTTTGCGGATGACACCAAAATAGGGCGGCAAATTAATTCAGGGCAGGATGCAAATGCATTACAGGAGGATCTAAATAAACTGCAGGGGTGGTCTGAAAAATGGCAAATGAAATTCCACACCAGCAAGTGCAGCGTACTTAATATTGGAAGAACAAATACTGTCAATGTATACAGCCTTAACAACATCAACCTTGAGAAGTCGACTTGTGAAAGAGACCTAGGGGTACTTGTAAGCCCGGACCTACGGCCTAGAAAACAGTGCGTTTATGTTCGAAATAAGACAAACAGCGTATTGGGTTTTATATCTAGAAGTGTAAGTAACAAGAGTGCAGAGGTCTTATTGCAACTATATCTTGCGCTAGTCAGGCCGCACCTCGATTATGCGGTTCAGTTCTGGTGCCCCTATTATGGAATGGATATAAATTCACTAGTGTCGGTGCAGCGAAGAATGACAAAAATGATTCCGGGACTTAAAACCTTCCATTTCAGGATAGGTTAAAGAAACTTAACTTGCATTCCCTAGAAAGACGAAGAGTGCGGGGAGATAAGATAAAAGTATTTAAGTGGGTGAAAGAAATCAATAAAGGGGATATAGATAAAGTTCTTATAATATCCGAGCAGGATAGGACTCGGAGCAACGGATTCAAGTTGGATAAGTTTAGGTTTAGGAGGGAGATAGGAAGAAACTGGTTCACAAATAGGGTGGTGGACGAATGGAACAAGCTTAGCAACTTTGTAGTAAGTGCAGAAACCCTGGAAGTTTCAAAAGGAGGCTAGATAGAATCATGAATGATAGAGAGTGGTAGTAACTCTCGACAGGAGCTGCCATGCACAGGCCAACCGGCCTATTGCAGACTCCTTATTTTCTTATGTTCTTATGATGACATTTGGTAACTTGTTCCACTCATCCAATACTCTATTTCCAAACCAAAGTTTACCTATTTCGCGCCTAAATCTAAATTTGTCTAATTAAAACCATTGTTACGAGTTCGCTCCTGGTTGGATAGTTTGAGTACCTTTGTAATGTCCCCTTTGTTCAGCCCTGACTTCCATTTATACACCTCGATCATGTCGCCCCTCACTCTACGTCATTCGAGGGAGTGCAAATTAAGAAGCTTTAACCTGTCTCTGTACTCAAGGTTCCTAATGCCCAGGATTAGTCTTGTCATTTCCTCTGGATTCTTTCCAAGGATTCTATATCAATTCTGTAACACTGTGACCAGAATTGAACTGCGTAATCCAAGTGGGGTCTCACAAGCGCAAGATATAGTTCTAAGATGACATCGCTAGTCTTGTAACTAACACTCATTTGTATGAACCCATGTACTCTATTAGCCTTGTTTCGAGCAAATTCGCATTGTTTACTTGGCTTAAGATTCCAACTTATCATTACTCCTAAATCTTTCTCGCAGTCGGATTTCTCAATAACATCGTTGTTCTTCTGGTATCTGGTTTCCATGTTTACATCTCCTATAATGAGTACTTTACATTTGTCCACATTGAATCTTATCTGCCATTTGTCAGACCATTCGATAAATTTGTTTAAAGCTTCTTGTAGTTTTGCGGAGTCATCGTCAGACTTAATTACACCCCCTATTTTAGTGTCATCAGCAAATTTACTTATGTTGCTGTCTACGCCGATATCTATGTCGTTTATGTATATAATAAATAATAATGGTCAGAGTACTGAGCCTTGGGGAACTCCACTAGTGACATTGCTCCAATGGGATTTACTGCCGTTAATGCTCGCTGGCTGTTTCCTGTCCTGTAACCACGCCCTAATCCATTTTAGAATATCTCCTTTAATGCCATGAGCTTCCACTTTTCTTATTAGTCTTTCGTGGGGGACTCTGTCGAAGGCTTTGCTAAAGTCGAGATATACCACATCATAATTGTGCCTCTAGTCTACTGACTCGAAAACAGATGAAAAGAATGTTGATAGATTAATTATACATGAACGCCCGCTTGTGAAGCCATGTTGGGAATCATTGATCAACTTGTGCTTCTCCAGGTGATTTCGAATAGGGTTTGAAATGATTGCTTCCAGCAATTTGCCTACAATTGATGTTAGACTGATTGGTCTGTAGTTAGAGGATAGTGATCTATCTCCCTTCTTGAAAATCGGTATTCCATTCGCTATCCTCCAGGATAGAGTTTTTAATGACATGTTAAACAACTTTGTTAAGGGCATACTAGGCTCTTCCTTATATTCCCTTAATACTCTGGCAAATACAGTATCTAATCGGGACCTGGCGACTTATTAGGCTTTAGTTTGTCTATTTGCTTTCTAACATCGTTACTAGTCCCTACTATCTCGCTTAATTTATTTTCTTCGCTATCTCTGTATAGAGTCGGTGCCTCGGGTATCATGTTTAAATTTTCGGTGGTGAAAACTGTGAAAAATATTTATTCATATTATTGCTTATTTCTCCGTTGTTATTAGTTAGCTCGTCGGTATCTGACTGTATTTGTCCAATCTTTTCTCGTATTATAGTTTGATACATTTGATAGAATCCCTTGGGGTTTGCCTTTGCCTCCCTTGCTATCTTCAGTTATATATATATATATATATATATATATATATATATATATATATATATATATATATATATATATATATATATATATATATATATATATATATATATATATATATATATATATATATATATATATATGTATATATATATGTGTGTGTGTGTGTGTGTGTAACGGGTCGGGAATTCACTCACTTGAGTTGGGGTTTTTATTATTCGTGGATGGTAATGCAGTGGAAGCGCCCCTTGGAGAAAAACCCGCACCAGCACTAACAGACTTAACTTAAAACAATACTCTCCGTGACCCGTGGAAAGATGGCACCTGTGATTGGTGTGAATGAGACGCACTGTACAATTTGACACTTCTCCTCCCTCCAACACTGCAACCACAAACAATAATGGTACACCAACATATGCGCACCTCTTAGCGTGGCTTAAAATACTACACTGGAGAACAAAGGTTATTCAAGATATCTAAAATTAGGTAGAAAATATTAAATGCCTTATGAAACACTACTAAGGTAACAGTGCTACTTCCGCTAGAATGAGGAGCTCATCTGAAAAAAGTTCCTCGTTATCTCACATCCCTTAGTGATACATAATCATTAGAACACAATACTATCAAGCACTGGGGAAATAGCATGAAACATTAAGAAATTATTAATTCTACCATGAATAGGCCTTAAGGGCACTCAACAAAATAATATCAGTCCCTGAGAACTGGGATAAAACATAGTAAGAAGTTATTAGCTACACACATGGATCGATCATCGCCTGTCTGGAATGACCCACATCTACTACAATCCCAACTGGCCAAATAACCCGAAGGGTGTAACTACTAGCCTGCCAAGGAGGCCGGTGTTTACAAAAAACCCGAGAGAGTCACTCATGACCCATCAAAAATGCGGGTGTTCCCTGGTTTTAATTTTGTCAGTATTTTCTCTAGAACTCAGGAGTCATGAATGTTTTTCACCACCAATACCCGTGAAACATGCTCCTTAACCTCACACATAGGTTCCATATGCACCCGTATTTTTCTTAAGGCACTAACAAGCCCTTCACAACTTCGGATATGATTTCTTACGTCTCACGTGTGAAAATCAAACATGAGGAGCGTTGCTCTCACACCCGGACTTGGGAAATTATAAACACACCTTACCACTATTTCCCGTAGCATGCATCACACAAGCTCAGACCACACCCAAACTTTGGAGACAAAATGTCTCTAAGTACCCACTAGACTCCTGGTCTCAGTGTGTGACCATTCATTCACTCTGATAGCTTCAGTTTACACTCGGTACATCCATGAAACTGAAGAGAGTGGGGGCCAGTCAGCCACTGAAACCTGTCCAGCTGACGGGTTTCTATTTTCCCGTTAGTAAGAGGTTTTCACTAAACTGCCTGAAGATATGTGGTATTGTGAACCGAGGTGGAGGAGATCTGGTGACCCCAATCGATCGTCAACCGAAGGCGGACACTGGTCCCACATAGTTAGATGTCAACACAGACAGCTGGCTCCGCTCCAACCCTCAAACTGCTCACTCAACCGCGTGGGCTCAAGACCCAGTGGGCTCAACTTCGACCAAGTGGGCTCTACAGAATCCCTGAAATATACTCTCTGTTAGCTATTGTTAACTTCTCCTCCGCCCTATTTAAACCTTGTCTGAGATCGAATGAAACTTACTTGTTACACTGATGCCGTAACACAAAGGAGACCAGACCACGTGACCGTTTGTCCTGGCCTGACACGCAGGCGTCCTGTCTGTTGGAATACTCCCACGCGACTCACACCTGGGGGCGCTTTCCTTCAAAGCGTCCCCTTGAGCTAGTGACATATTTTCCCACATAACTAATAGCTTAATTGGGGCATACATAACATTTTTTGACTGAGAAAAGATCTATAATAATTTTTAATTTAATAACTCATTTAATTTCATGATTCGTGTCCATATTAATTCGCTAGAGTACACTTAATACTATATAGGCCCAGTTCCAGAAGCTCCTACTTCGTGTGGGCAGCGCCACCCTCACTCAGTCGACCTTGGATGACTCAGTATCGCCATTATTGGTATTTACGTCTCTAAATATCACACCGAAATTTCTGAATATTACAATTGACTCCCTAAAAAAAGACAACATTGTCTTCATGTGCTGAGAAAAGTATGCAAACGACTCCCCTAGAAAAGACTTGTTCTAATAACTGCATATCACACCTGCAACATGCTAAATGCAGCATTCCACCCTCCAATTTCCGGTTTCCCTTCTCTCTCCCGCCGACACACACACACACACACACACACACATATATATATATATATATATATATATATATATATATATATATATATATATATATATATATATATATATATGTAATATTCAGAAATTTCAGTGTGATTTAGATACATGCGCCATATTGGCGATACTGAGTTTTCAAGGTCGTCTGAGAGGCGACAGAGCTTATCAACAGTAGTGAGAGTTTCTGGAACTAGGCCTATACAATAGTAAATGTAATTTACCGAATTAATAAGGACGCGAATCATGAAATTAAATGACATTATTAAATTTGAAATTTTTATGGAACGTTTCTCAGTCTAAATATGTTATGTGTGTCCCAACGAAGCTATTAGTTATGCGGGAAAATATGTCACGTAGGCCTAGGCTTGGGAAAGCACGAACCTGGCTGTTTCTCAGTAAAGCGAAAGCGATGGGACAGACAGGACGTCCCTGAGCATCCGTCCAGGAAAAATGGTCACGTGGTCTAGTCACGTGTGTTGCGACTTTGCAGTATAACAAGGTTTTCGTCAGAACCCACATGACTTCGAGTGATGACTACGAGAGATTGACTGCCGTTTGACACTGCCGTTGATGATTGATGATTAGCGATTGTCGCAGTTGGAACGATCAGTGCAGGCTTGTCACTGGTTAGCAGGGTTAGCCAGTGATCTCTGAAGTGAAACCAGCTGTCTGGGAACACAACTGACGATCGTCTGGGGTCGCCAGATCTCTTCTACCTCTGCTCGCAATATCACATATCTTCAAGCAGTTAGTGAAAACCTTTTACTACGAGAAGCTAAAGCTTCTCTCAACTGTGCAAGGTCTGATTGGCTCACTCCCTTCCGTTTCATAGATGTACTGAGCGTAAAATGAGGCTAGCTGAGTGAGTGAAGGATCACACACTGAGACAAGGAGTCTAGTGGGACTTAGAGGTACATTTTCCAAGGTTGAGAAAGGCTTGTTTGGGCCTTAAACTACTGGTGCCTGTTGGTTGTGCCTTAAAAACTAAGGGTGCATGTGGAATCTATGTGTTAGGTTAAGAAGTATGGTTTACGGGTATTGGTGGAATCAGTAACTTCTTAAAATAGTGATAATATTTTCTCAGTGGCCGATATTGTCTTGCGGTGTGTAGTTAATATTTCTTAGATAATTTTGATAGTATTGTTTTTTAATGTTTGTGTCACTAATTGATGCTAGAGAATGAGGGAACTGTTTTTCAGATGAGGTTCCTCCTTTCTGTTGTAAGTGATACTGTGATTTAGTTCTCTTAATGCAGTTGATATTTCTTTATCTTTTCTATTTTTATACCATTCCCTCAGTGAGTGATATTATTTTGTTGAAAACCCTCAAGGCCTGCATCTGTTGGTAAAATAATTTTATTGAGTGCCCGTTAGGCCCATTCATGGTGGAGTTAATAATTTCTTATTTTTATACCATTCTTCTTAGTGATTGATATCATTTTGCTGGAGTTAATAATTTCTTATTTTTATACCATTTTCTCAGTGATTGATATTATTTTGTTGAAAGCCGTTAAGGACTGTTTCATGTGCACAAGCAACATTCGTTAATACTTTGAATTTATTGTTGTCAAATGAGGCATTTTCTGAGTTTCTAATAATTTCAATATCATGTATAACTTTTATTCCCTTGAGTAGTGTTTTAAGTTCAGGTTAAGAGGTGCGCATATATTGGTGTACCATTATTTGATTGTGTCTGTAGTGTTGGAGGGAATAGAAGTGTCTAAATTTTACAGTGTCTCATTCATCCGAATCACAGATGCTATCCTTCCACGGGTTCGGGTTTTTCTCCAAGAGGCGCTGCCACTGCAATTTCCATCTAATAATATTTAATAAACCCCTAGTCAAGTGAGAAATTAAAGTCCAGTAATTCCGACCTGTTACATATATATATATATATATATATATATATATATATATATATATATATATATATATATATATATATATATATATATACTGTATATGCTGATAACCACAAGGAAAGAAGAAAACACGAAGTTCCCAAGCGCTTAGTCATCGGCTAAGAAGGAGATCTTAGTACATAGCGGCATGTGTGCTGGTGATAGAAAGTCATTCATTACAGTTAAAAATAAAGCAGGACTGAGAACGCTGCCCCGGGGTGCCCCATTTTCGAGGACTTTGCGTTATTTTTCGAAAGTTTGACAGAAAATTTCCTGTAGTTAGGAAATTATTTTATAAAGTGGGACCTTAGGCCACCTTAAACCTAAAACGTGAAATTTCATGAGAATTCCAGTTAGCCAAGCACGTCATAGGTGTTTTCTATATTTAAATATTCACTAATTAAATTTTTTTAGCTTTAAAAGCCTGTTGATTTGTTGATTCTCTTCTTATTAAATGATCTAGTGTACTCGTCCCATGGTGGAAACCACATTGTTGTTTGTGTAGTTAGTTGTTGCTTACTAAATAGAACATTAGCTTACGTTTTATCATTCTCTCAATGATTTTAGATTGAAAACTCGTGAGCGCAATAGGTCGGAACGAACTTGCGTTTGCAAGGTCGCCACTCCTTTTTGGAATAGGTAAGAAATGTGCATATCTGCAAAAGGCTGGGAACGCCCTCGACGTCCATATCTCATTGTAGACCCCGAGCACCCTGAGCAGGTCTGCCCTACTCAGGTGGCTTTAGTATATCTTATGTAATCTCATCCGGTCCAGGACTTGTTCCTTTGCAGAATTTCAAAGCACGATCGAGTTCGTCGGAAAACTCACGGTTATAGTCCTGTTCCTCCACCTTCAGAAGACAAGAGTATCTTCTCAGCCTTATCCTTCTCAAGAGCAAACTGAGGATCATAGTTCGCGGAGTTACTATCTCTCACGAACTGGCAGGCTAGACAGGTGGCAATGTCTAGGGGATTATCCAGAATCCGTCCTTCACTCTCAAGTTGAGGGATAGGAGCACTCCTTCTTCGCCTCATACGGTTAACAACCGACCACACTTTAGAGGAAGGGGTGTCCTTATTGACAGTGGAGACGAATTCTTACCAGAACCCATATTTGCTTTCTTTAACGAGCCCTCGCCTTCTTAAACTCTACGAGATTAATCTCGTTGGGTGCTCGGTTTCTATCGTCTAATCTATTTGCACTACCGTTATTCAACAGTGATAGGCTGGAATTTATTATATAGTTCGCTATTTGCTCTCCTCTCTTATCTCTCCTTTCATCTCCCCAGGTGTGGTGGTGAGCATTAAACTCCCCCATAATGAAGTTTTTGAGAGGCAATTCCCTCACTAAGGAATCAAGCTCCACATCTAGGGCCCTTTGAGAAGAGATAGAGTATATATGGAAAAATACCTACGCAAGCAGTGGTAAACTTCACCCTGCGAGCTACCGCACACAGAGAACTGTTTAACACAATCTCTATCTGAGGTAGTTGTTCATGTATGTACAGAACGATGCCTCTTCCATTATTATTCATTTATGACGTATATTTCCTGAAGGAGAGAATGTCATCCTCTCCTCCAGGAGTGTATCTTCTAGACAGAAGATATATGGCACGTGTATTGATTTCAAGAACACAAACAGCGCGTGTTTGTTCCGAGCACCTCTACATTTCCACTGTATATAGTGAATGTTATGGTTTAAGAGCGTCTATGAGAAACGTTCTTCTCCTGTTTATGATTTTTTTTTACTTTGGTGAGTGTGATCCCTAGCGGATCGGCTGGTCGGCCACCCACCGGTGAAGTTGGTAACCTCCATAGCTTCCGTAGACTCCATGGAATAATGGCTGTGAGATGACGTATATCTCCCACGGGAGATACAGCTGACGGCCCCGGCTAGATAGTGACCTGTCCACCCGGATGCGAATCTTCGGTTTCTTGGACACTGCCCCACTTTGGCCCCTCAACTGGGTTCTCGGACCTCGTGAGGATGGGTCCTGTTTGGTTGGAATATCTGGATATTGTAGTATTAGTTTTTGTCTCATCTTGCTGAGGATTCTTCCCAGTCGAAGAAGAAAGGACTAGAGTTGTTTTGGCTGTGTGTTTTTTTGTGGATTTATGATCTTGTCAGCAGGTGAAACTGTCATTCCTGAAGTACTATCAGCCTGAACGGATATGCTACACGTCTGTATCTTAGTCTTGGCAGCCTGGGCATACGAGACCTCAGATGAAGGGTTTTTATCTCCACCAGTCCTCTCGCCTCCCCGTAGCCAAGTCTTTGCAGTGCACGCCTCGCAGGTGCGGTCAGAAGCTGTATGCTCTCCTCCACACTTGTTACACTTCAGGATAATGGCCATACATGAACATTCTGAATCTGTTGTGCATCTTTTCCAGCTTGTTTTGAATTTAAATGCCGCGCCACTTTTCCGTCGACGCTCGGTCTGACTGGCTGTCCCTGAGTTAGATCACAGGCTCAGATCGAGCGTCAAGGTCAATCTGGGTGGACGTGTAGCCGTGAGTGCCCGTGACTCCCGAGTCCCGTGAGCTCTTGAGTTTTCCTATGTTATCACGGCCCGCCCCAACTCAACAAACACATTGTACATGGTGGGTAAATTAAGATATAATAATTTTATTAAAAATCCTGTCGAGAAAGTTTTTTTTCTTATTTAATTTAAATCTAGTACTATGTGGTTCGGGAGCGTGACAATAGTCTAATAGTCTAATCCACTGTAGTACCAAATATGCCAAATAAAGAAAGCACTTGTCATTCTAGTGTTAACTTGGTTTGAACTTTAAAGTTTGACAAACATTGGTTCTCATTTTGCAGATGGATAAACAAGACATACCGACATTTGTATTTTTGCATCCTAATTTCAGAAGTATTTGTATTTTTGAATTAAGGAATAAAATTATTTGTATTTGTATTTGTATTTTTGCATCATAATGTCACAAGTATTTGTATTTGACCGCTAAAAATCAGTATTTGATCCAACCCTGCAGCTGGCTGCCCCAGCCAGTGACGTCACAACCAATCACATGAGTTTTCGCGGTCACGTGACTTTTTAACAACTTTAACCCTTATTTTTGACACTTTATATAAGCCCAATTTATTTAAAAATATCATTACCATAGTGAATTTAAGCGTTTTCTTTACCCATTGATCTGCCATGTTACTTTAGAATAAAAATGACCATTTACAGTGCAAAAAATCAAACATTGTAATGCTACTGGAAAAAAAGTATTCCTAAATTTAATAAGACCTTCCATTACCTTGTAATGTATAAAATAAATTATGATTATATTATGCAACACGGAACTCAAGTACTCCCCCCATCTTACCCCTTCCCCTCTCCCTCCCACCCCCCTTACACACACACTGTTACCAGATCGTCAGCTGATTCTACCACTGGTCATCTGGTTGGGTCTTCAACGTGGAAGAGTCCGGGATTGTACATAAGCATACACTTCATAGTTATGGAAAAATTTTAGAGCCATGGCATAATTAACTTGGCTAGAGTCATTCATCTCAATCTGGAGATCACCGTTCCTAAGACGGCAAATATCAGCAACGTCTTCGATCTCGTGTTCAATTCATTTATTGATAACAAATCTATTAATCCTGTTAAAGAAGCCGATTTCCAATTTCTGATATCTTGTGATGTGGATGTTCTCCACTTTGTTGTCATAATCAACGGTACTTGGTCTAACCGTTAGTGCGATACTTCCATCCATAGTTATGGAGTCTTGGTCATCCCCCTTTCTTTTATTGAATTGAATTGAATTGAAACAGTTTATTTAGCCAGAAAACCAGAGATACAGAGTGGATAATAATAACAATATTAACATGGCTGAGCCAGTTGAGAACCTGAGCTCTCTTTTAAGCACCTGATATATACTATACATATCTCAAGGAAGTATTATGTAACATTTAGTTTACATCTGGAATAGTACAATAAAATGGTGGTAATAAAAACATCTAATAATGCTTCCACGGTTATCACTTCAATATTCATTTATTTTATTTATTTATTATTTATTTAGTCATTTATTTATTTTTTATAAGTATATTCATCAATTACAGTGGAATTGAAAAACATAAGTATAATGGGGGAGCAGTACAACATGGGTTGTACAGTAATAAGGTTGAACAAGAGGACAGAGCTGTCAGGATTATGTCTAGTTGGCAATTATGTTTAACGCAATGGTAATTTCTTATCTATTTGCATGATAATTTCCGATAAAACGGTTTTGATGGTACAATAAAAGCAGGTACTGTAAATATAGTAGGTATTACAATAAATATTAATACTTAGACAATAGATATTTTTTTAAATATGATTTTGACTTTAGAGGAAGGGAAAGTAGTCGTTGTTAGGATGGGTGGGGGTAAGTTCCACACCTTCACACGGTGATATTTTATGGAGGTCTGGGACTGAGAGGAGTGCATGGGGGG